>NC_057861.1:763802731-764011478 GCF_019393635.1 Dromiciops gliroides
GGGTATCACAACTGATTTCAATATGTCTGGAGTCCTACCTTTTTCATGGGTTGCAACCCAATCCAATATCCAGTGTGTTTGAGTAGGTTCAAACATTGTTCTTGGGTTAGACAAACACACTGATCTTATTTTTTCATTAAATATGAATGGGGTTTACAACTTTATAAGAGCAACATCATTGTTCTTGGTATTAGAATAGTTACTTGGATGTGAAATTATTTTTGTACTTTATGTCAACTTCCATGGAACATCACAGACTGCCTCAAAATTCCTGCAAATACTGTCCAATACAGGGGAGCGGAAAGATGTTCTTTCACACAATAAGCTGTTGTTATAACCTATTAAGGAGTCATAATAGAGCCACCACAGACATGGACATTCTGAACATGAAGGCCAACTTGCCACAGAGTAGAGTTTTGTTTTTTCTTTCATTTGGTGTTGGCTCCAAGGCTTTTTTCCAAATTGGTGATCACTGGCTATTAAATAGTTCCTTTGATGTGCCCAGAGGAATAACTCTTGGTTGGCAGCATACATACAATTTCCTGAAACCTCCAACTCCTCACCTATCAGCTTGTCTGACTCCAGAGAGAGTGGAGAGTGGTCACAGTTCCTGAATTGTGTAACTCACCCTTGATGACTTTCATGTGAACCAGAACAATGGGATTCCTTCTTTCCGAGTCACCTCGATGAGCTTGTCCTAGTGCCTGCCACCCCTCAAAAGGATGGATGGCCAGTCTAAGGCCTCTTCTTGTACCCACATGCTGAAATCTGAGGACCAGTCCTTAGGGCAGAGTTCAGTGTACCTCGTAAGGAACTGCTGGAGTGACCACATCCAGTGAGGAAGGCAGCTTTTTCTCATGTGGAGAAATGGAGATTTAATGTGGATGCAGAATTATTCCTTCCCCTAGCCCATCTCTTCCTGATGGATCTAGTGAAATATCCTCTCTTTTTTCTCTCAGGAGACTGCTGTCCATGGCTCCACATTTCGACACCCATGGTCAGGTTCAGGTAGAACTTCATTCATTTAGATGGTATTTGAATCAGTCCTTACCCAAAGGACACAGGAGGGACGTGTCAATTCCCAGACCACATGAAGGATAAGAGCTCAAGAAGTCATTGGAGGTCCAGTTTGCCCAGACTCTTCCAAGAGCAAAGAAAGACAATCCACTTCCGAGAGCATCATGGCATCAAGGAAGAAGGTGGCTTTCCTTCCAGCAAGACCAGTATGGGTGGTCACGAGGGGGCTAGCTAAGGAGGTCCCAGTCCTGGGAGGAGGCACTAACATTGTGGTTTGGGGGACCTGCTTCTGGGAGTGTATGATGGGGGGGCAGGTTCCACCTCAGAGCCTGCACAGGAGGGATGCTCTGACTATTGTCTGTTTACTTGCTTTGCAGTAGGATGGGGTCTTCTGGCATACGCCTGAGCCAGACTCAGAAGAGCACATAAAGGTCCAAGTGGGGAAGCTCAACTTTCCTTCATGTTGGCCTTGAAGTATAAGGATGGTGCTCTGACCCCTGGAGGGACAGAGTAGGTGGGACCCTCTCCTCTCCCACCACCTGTCACCCCCTGGTTGTACAACCTTCTGGGCATACCTGTGTCTGGAGTGGGGTCCCCTCCTGCTTCTGTCTCCTTTCCTTTGGTGAAGGGCTTTGGGAGACTTCGAATGGCTGGTCAAGCAGAAGTCCAGTGATGGGGGTCAAGAACAGAGGCTGCTGGGGCGATCAAATTTGAGCTGAGTGTGGGCCTATTACAGTCCTGAGGAGGGACCTACTTGATCCAGCCTGGAAGTCTAGAGGCCCTGTAGCTGAGATGCTATGTCCTACAGCAAGGGAGGGAAGGGAGATATCTGTCTCCTAGCTATGCTGCATTTGGATGTGAATTCAGTGGGGGTGAAACCTCTGTACTGACCACTTCAATATTGAACCCACCCTTCCCAGGGACTAAGGTGATCAAGAGAAGATGTATCCTTGGGAAATGTTTGTGTATTTCTGTTCTTGTGAGATGTTGTAAAATCCAATGAATGTTAACAGGTTAATTTGATAGTGGAGTGTTAGTCATTAGTAACATTGATATGGGAGAGATAGTTATAGGCATTGGTGATAGATGGAGACATTTGACATAATTAACAGTGAGGATCCTGAAGCCTGTGGGCTGTCCACAAGAACCTCTCCCCCCTTCCTTATCTCCATAGGAAATAGAACCGAGCAACTGGCTAGGGTATAGGAACCAGCCTCATCTCTGGTAGTGGGAGCCGGGAAGGTGGGGCTGGTAGATAGTGGGTTGTATCACATTCCTGTAAGTCATCACTGGCCTGTTGAACAGTATCATATTAGTAGCCAATAGTGCCACCTGGTGGCTAAATGTGCAATTCCAGATGAATTCTATAATTCAATTCCTACGAATTCATATGTGCTCATTCATTCATTCATTTATCTAGTTTTTATTTATCTATCTTTTTATTTTAACAAAAAAGTTATTATGAACTTAATGTGAAGCAGGATACAACCAAAAATGACACTGTTTGCCAATTCCATCTCCTCGACCCTGATTTTCCTTGAGAAGCAGCTGGATGACACGGGCCCGAGTTTGAATTCTGCCTTGTCTTCTGGTACATATTAGCCATGTGATACTGGTAATCCCCAAGACTGTTAGCAATCACTTTCTCATCTGTAAAATAGGGGTAATAATAGTATGAGATAATCTATATGTAAACTGCCAACCTTAATGTGCTTAAATAAGGATTTGTTATTACCACTAATTCTATGCCATTGTTTTCTCTCTGGGTTCTTTTCCTACCTATTTGATCACTTCTCAGTCTCCTTTGTTCCATCATTGTCATCATTATAATCATCGCCATTGTCCTCCTCCTCCTCCTCCTCCTCCTCCTCCTCCTTCTCCTCCTCCCCCTTCCTCCCCTTCACAGCCTTCTCCTCTCCTCTGTCCCTTCTGGTTGCTTCATCATTTCCTGTGGGTTCAATGATCATTTTTGCCCAGATGATGCAAATTGGTCCAGTAGGAAGAAAGCTATTTTGGAGTCCAAGGACTCAGACTGAGTCTTGCCTCTTCCATTTGCTACTTGTGTAACTGTGGATGTCATGGCTTTAACATATCAGCTTCCTCATCTGTAAAATGGAGGGGGGATTGGCTTCAGTGTCTTCTGTAACATTGCGCCTCCATGACTCTCAAATCCCTCTGCTAACCCCCACTCCTGTGCCTGATTTCTGGCTGTAGATGCCCAAATGCACCATCCCTTAGAATTCTCAAACTCAACATGTTTGATCAGAACTCCTTCTCTCTCTCCTCCAATCCCCTCTCCAATCTTGCCCATTTTCATTGAGGGCATCACCATTTCCCCAGTCATATGTGTTTTCCATCTTGGGGTCTTTCTTGATTCTTCTCTGCTTCCCTTCTTACCTCTTCTGCCCACAGTTATTCAGTTTTCATCTTATATGTTCTCACCTCCATAGCATCTATCATATCCAGCCTCCTTTTGCTACCTCCCCAGCCTTTTATATACTATCATATCCAGCCACCTGGAATATTAGAATAGCCTCCCAATTGATTTCATCTCCTGCAGTCTGGCAGGGAAAGCTGTCAAAGACAGTGCTGGTTTAGAGTTTGTCACATCTTACACAGAAGGTTGACAGAATTAGGATTTTGAACAGTGAAACCTCCTGTAGGAAAGAGAAGGAATTTGGGGCAGGGACCAACCAGATAAAAGAAAATGTGGGAAACGAAGTCACTCCTGGGCATCCCAGGATGAACATGAAGGACCATGTACTGAAGACAAATGGGACTGGCATCTCACACAATGTGTTTGCTTCTTCCTTTTTCCTTTCCCAGGATGAAAGCAGCAGGTACTTAAGCAGGGCTGGACTGGCTGAAACCTTGCTGCTCAGCAGTGTACTTGCGGCTCCCTCTCCTGGCTGCCTGATGCTCCTGCAGAGACTAGGGAATGGTCTCTCCATGCTGTCCTAATTGCAGAATCAGGAGGCAGGGGAGGAGGGCCTGGGGATCCAGAAGCAGGGGGCTATGTTTGTGCTATGGTTTTGATCTGGTCTTGATGAGAACAGCCACACCAACAATTCAGGGGGCAGCTTCCTGCCTTTTCTAAAAACTGGCTTGGAAGGACTATGAGACAGATTAGATAAGACCACAGTAGGAACATGACTGTATAGGGGTTGGGAAGCTATTGCTCCTGATAGGAATGACTTCTCTGAAGACAATGCTTTTTGAAGGTATCTGCTTTGAAAGTTCACTAATTCTCTCCAGTCTCTACCTCCCCCCTACCCCTACCCCGCCACATGTCCAAGGTAATGCAGGCTGGCTTCTGGGGCATTGCCTGTGTGGACCTTCTTTTCAGAGGGAACAGCTTAGTTGTCTCAGATAAAGGCACAAGGATAATGGGCTGCAATCTGCACTAGCAGAGGGTTGCTTGCTCTGAGAAAGTAATTGGCTCTTGAACATCTTGTCATCAGCCTGAAGAGAGAACAAAGCCATGCCACCTGTCAAGAATAAGCTTCTGCAGGATGGGAGACCAAAAAAATCAATGACGCTGCAATATCTACTGGGTCTGGGCATCATCCCCATGCTTGGGCCACTAAGAAGGATCCCCTTCCCCCAGGGCATGGGCTGTTTCCCTGAAAGGGGGGAGGGCTGCGGGGGGGCTGACTCTGGGCCTTAATGTCCAAGAAAAACCTTAATCCTCTTTCCCTTATACTCTCTGCACTGTGTCCCACTGTTCCTTTCAGCAATACTTAAAACAGTCTCATTTTCCTCCATCACTGCTCTGTCTTCCAGCGCTTCATGAGCCTCTTGCAGACCTTGAAGCCTTTAAAAATGGCTGCTGTTGATGATCAGTGTTATTAGTTACCAATATGATTATGTGGAGAGAGGGGATTATGTGTGGGAAAGCAGAAGGCATGATGAAGGGTCCACACCTTTTGCAAAGCCATAGAGCTCTCCATGGTTCTGAGACTACTCTTGTAAAAGTCAGCTTTCATTTATCTGACCTGCCTCAATCAAGCATTTCTTGGATGCAGGTGTTCTGCCAGGAACTGGGATTAAAAAAGAAAAAGAGAGAGAGGAGTAAAACATGAATTTGCCCCCAAGGAGTTTACAGTCTTCTGGGAGAAAGCAGGACAGAGCCAGGACAGCTAAGGAAAAATCACTTGAGGACGGAAAGAACACGGTCAAGAGGAGAAGATGAAACTTCAGGGAAGAAGCAAATGCCAACCTGAGCCTTGAAGGAAGCCAAGGATTTCAAGGAAAGGAGATGGCAGGGGAAAGTGTCCATGACACTTTCAGGTACATGGGGGGGATCCTGGAAAGACAGGTGGGGGTCAGAGATTGAACTGCTGAAAAAGCCAGACAGATACACTTAGTTTATCTTAGAGGCCATGGAGAGCAGATGAGGCTTCTTGAGCAGGGCAGTGACCTAGTAAGACCTGTGTTCTAGGAAGATCAATTTGTCAGCTGGTGTGTGTGTGTGTGTGGGGTGGTTTGGAGAGAAGGTGTCTGGAAATAGGAATTTTGGCATCATTTGGCATAGGGCCTAGAAGATAGTGAGCACCTAATAGGTATTCATCCATCCATCCATCCATCCATCCATCCATCCATCCATCCATTCATGGAAGAAGAGGGTCAGTATTCTGAAAATCAATGAAAAGCTGTACTTTCCCTGCATAGTAAAACTAGTCCTCAAATCTGACTCATCTGTCACTCATACAGGGCTTTCCAGGCCAACAGAGCATCCAACCCCATCTCCAGATACACCTTCTGAGTTCCCTCTCAAGAATCCAGGTTTGTGCACCTCTTTGGAGCAGGGTAAATGGGTCATGGCTTCCTGTGTTCTGCAGAATGCAATACAACTGGGTCATTTCTTTCAAAACCCAGGAGCCTTCAGATGAAAGGTGCCCTGATCTTAGACTGACCAACAGTGTCACTCCTTGATGTGCTGCCTGGACATAGGCCAAAGGGCTGCTTTCTGCAGAGGGCAGGGATGCAGAACTGAGATGAAACTGGCTGTCCAAATTCCTTCTCCATAAATTTATGAGACTTGGGTGAACATTAGGCTGCTGACAGTCACCATATTTGGCAGATGAAATGCCTGACTCTGAAAGGAAGGCTTCTTTTGCTTGAATTGTAATCCTGTGGAAATAGCTCAGCACCACCCCCACCCCCTCCACCCCCCGCCCCCACCATGTTCATGGACTGGCTGTTTGTTCCTGGGTTCCCTTGAGATAAGTGGGATTATAGTCAGGACAGGATGTCCCTGAGTCAGGATGCATTGGTGCATATTGGTCATGTAATTTGTCTCCTGTCAGGTAGGTGTCATTTAAATCAGAGCACTTGGTTGTCTTCCTTCCTCTCTGGAGGCTTCTGAGTACATAGCATCTCTGCTTGCTAGCCAGATCCAAGATCTCCCCAAGCTCCCCTGCTTCTCTTGTTCTTTTCATACCAATTTGTGGTGTGGGCTGCATCCAGCCCTTCCTCATCTAGGACAAGCCAACCTTTCCTACCTTGTTGTACATCATACCTGCTGCCCCACAACTTTTGCACACCCACTTCCTATGCCTCCATTGCTCCCCCCCACTCCTCCCCTAGTTAGAATGTGAAAGCTCAGCTGAGGCACTGACCCTAGTTTTCCTGGTCCCTCTGCTGGTCGGTGCTGGTGTGATTGCTCCTCAAAATGTCCTCTATCTCCTTTTCCATGCATATGTTCTAACCCCCATTAGGAAGTGAGTTTTATTTCCCAAATTCAATTTCTCTCAAACTCTTTGTTCTTTAATGTCCTCCTGTTAATTTGTCTGCATGCATCATACCGAGCACCAAATGTTCTCTCCTTAATGTAAGGGTTTTAGAGAAAGAGAAAGAATTGAAGCCAGGCTGGTCACTTTTGTAGAAGGTACTCTGACTGCCAGTAATCTGTCCTCATTGTTTCCACCCCAGCACAGCATGCTTTCCATTCACCCTAAATTCATTCATTCATCACCCAAGTAGACTCCCTCGCTACTCTGGGACGATTTTGCAGGATGCCCCTGCTTGTGTCTCCTTCTCCCCACAATCAGGTTCACTCTTCAGAAAAGCATTTCAGGAAAAAGGTGACCCATCAGTAGGTGATATTGGAGAACTCTAGTTTGGAGGGATGGAGTATGCTGTAAAGGAAGAGAGGGACAGGGGATGGGGACATAATGAGCAGGTGATTGTCCCCATAATGAAGGAAGAAGATTTGTGATTTCATGGAAATGCCAAGGATGCAGCTAGATTGGCACCTCAGAAGTTCTGGGAAAGAGAAAGAGTGCTTCCTGTGACTCTCTGAGACCCAACCAGATGTGACTGTGAAGAGCCAAACCCTTCATGGCTGCCCAATAATCTTCTCCAAGCCCAAGTCCGACCATACCACTCCCCAGTGGTTCCCTCTTGACTCTGCCCTTCCCTTGTAGAAATTTCACTAACTGCTCCTCTTCACACACATTCCAGACAAAGTAGCCTGTTAGCTGGCTCCTGACCCACATATTCCACTTCTCCTCTCAGAACTTTCACAGAACTCAGGTACTGCCTCCTCCAGGAATCCATTCCGGGTCCTCACCAAGCTCTCACCCCCGCCTTAATCACCTCTTATTGGTTCTGCACATATGTTATATATTCCCTCAGTGGAATGCCAGTTTCCTGAGGGCAATGTTTCCAACTTTGGATTCTCCATGCCTTGACCACAGTAGGAGCTTTAAAAAGGTTTCTTCAATTAAATTGAATTACCTGGTAACTTATAATTGTGATTCGTGGTTCTCTCTTTAACTCCATGGCATATAATACCACTGCATGAAATAAAAGAACTGGCCTCCCACCTGAATCAGTAATCTGCTTTACAGCATTCCTGATGTAGAAACTCTTAGCTTCTTCAATAGTTGAGTGAAGGTGACCTCACTGTTTCACAAGGTAGGTCTTCCTGTCTCTGCACTGATCTAATTATTAGGAAGTCTGTTTTCAAATTGAGCTGAAATGTGCCTTCCTGTATCTTCCAGTCCTTGACCCAGTTCTTCCTCTTAGAGCTACAAAGTGCAAGTCCATTTTTTGTGTCATGTTAAAATCTTACAGCTATTTGGAGATAGTTAGCAATTGGACCAGGGCAGGTGGCCTTGGGCTGTTTAAGAGGGGCTTAGTTTCTCCCTCTTTCTGGCCAACACCCCTTAGTGGTACCACTCTTTCCCAGCTCCTCCCTTCAAAGTGACTTTTTTTCTAGTCAAATCCCCCAAGGGTCTTTCTTTCAAACTCAGTTTGGGAAAGCAATGGGAAAAGTGGCTTTGGAGGCTCCCACCTCAATCACAGCCTTCTACTCACTAACAGTTCTCACTTTGCTGGCCTAAGAATTAGTCTAGACTCATGTTTCTTTCTCTCTACTCTGAGATATTATAAACATATGAAGCAATAATTCTTTCTTGTGTTTAGTTCTGAGCCTCCACACTGATGAAAGTACTAGAAATTATAGAAATCTCCCTGTCTTTCCCTCTGTGTCTCTCCTTATGTAGGTAACTACTTCTTTCTCTCCTTCTGCCACCATTTTTACAAGGACACACATACACACAAACACACAGATCAGCAGTGTGATGGTTAACTACTTTATCAAAGAGAACCTAGTTTTGTCTAGAGGTTTATGCTTGTGTTAAAAAATAAACCTCACATATAAAAGATTTGGAGAGGAAGGCATAATTAGGAAACAACTGGTGGGAAGAATGTACTGGGTATGTAATGGGAGGCAAGCTTAGTAAGAGTGCACAATGTTGGGGCAGCTAGGTGGTATAGTGGATAAAGCACAGGCCCTGGATTCAGGAGGACCGAAGTTCAAATCTTGCCTCAGACACTTGACACTTACTAGCTGTGTGACCCTGGGCAAGTCACTTAACCCCAATTGCCTCGCCAAAAAAAAAAAAAAAAAGAGTCCACAATGTGAAATCATAAATGGAAAAGCTAAAGAGATCTTTGTTTGCCCTGAGAGGCCGAGGTCCCAGTCTATGGGAGGTCATGTTCTGTCTGAGCACTGCCATGATCTGACAACATCTGAGGTATCTTGTTCTATTTGGAGCACCATACTGTAGTATAGTTGCCCTTCTGGACTCACTCTAGAACTCCCACTAGTACTGGTGCACATGGCTCCCAGAGGGAACTCTAGAGGCTGGCAGCCACTCTCTCTAGCATTCCAAGGGCATCCCTGAGAGTTTAAAGGGTAGTATGGTACTGCTCTCCACAAGCCCCTATCCAATATCCTCTGCAATACCAATAAATGTCTGCATAGCAATTAACTCAGAAATGAGTGTTTACTAGGATGGTAGAGTAGGGATAATATATACAAAATATCCCCTCAGAAGTCTTGGACAGACACACATTTCCCTTTTTTAATGAAATAATTGTTTTTTATTTACTGTCATTTTATCAGAACAAGCAATAAATCTTTCTTTATATTGTTTGGTTCCCCTCCCAGCACCTTCATGTTTGCAAAAAACTTTGGGGTTCATTTATTTTCTTCAGAAAGTATAGACAGCTTTGTTGATATGTGATGTATCATTGCTGAGAGTGGCCCATGTATGAGTTGACACAATCACACTATGCCAGACTTCAATTCTTACCAACCCATTGTGGCACAATCTTTTCCTGGATGATGAAGGGAAAGTGTGTGGGTAATACCCTCCTGTGGTTTTTTTGCCTCTACTCATGCTTTAGGGGAAAGGAGAGGGAGCAGGTCAAAAGTCAGGATTTTGTAATGGAAAGAGTCCTGGACTAGGAACTGTGAGATCTTAATTTTAATTCTAGTTTTGTCACATAGTAACTATATAATTTTAGCCAAGTTACTTCCTTTCTCTGAAACCTTAGTTTTCTTTTCTGGTGATTCAGACTAGATAATCTCTTTATAATCCCTTCCAACTAAGAATTGATGAACTCTATGCATCCTGAAATGGCATAATATTTGAAGAATCCAAATTATGGGTGACTCAAAAAGTATATGGTAGAGATTCAACAGTGTGGAAGACCTAAGTAGGTGTTAGTAAATTACCACGGATAACTTGAATTCAAGGAGTGTTATACACACCATGACAGAGAGATGTATATTCAGAAAAGAAGGTACAAGGCAGTTATGCAGCCAGACCAAAGATAACAAATGGAGAGCAAGAGGCCTACTCTGGTGCCCCTGGAATATTCAAATACCTACTGGAGAGTAAGTCCGCCAGACACACATTCCTACCAATGCATACAGAGACCAGGGGAAAGTGAGCTAAAGCCTAGGGTCTCGCTTCCTGAATTCTTATATCTGATTCTTTGCTGGGCCCTGATGGTTGTGGTTCTTTTAGAGACATGAAGGTTGCTTTCCTCATCATGCCTTGTTTGTCCTCTCTCAGCTCCCAGCTGGACCAAATTCTGCATTGACAGGGCCATTTAGATTGAGATGGGTGGTGGGGATGGAGAGAGGTATTCTCCTCCCTCTCAACATGCCATCCTCTGGTTACAGGAATGAAGATCTGGCTCCCCAAAGTGCTTCCAAAGCTCAACTGCTTTTCTGCCAAAATCCCAACTTGAATATACCTAGGACCTGAGGTGTTTCTGATTCTTTCAACCAATCCCATTATATTTTGTCTTCTGATGGGGGGGAGGAGAAGCATTTATAAAGTGCCTACTATGTGCCAGGCACTAGGTTAAGCTCTTTAAAAAATCATCTCATGAAGCAGACTATCTACCTTTAGAGAAAGAACTGATATTGATTGATATTGATATTGATTGAACACAGACTGGAGCCTACTATTTTCCACTTTCATTTTTTCTTTTATTCAAGTCTTCTTATACAAAATGACTAATATGGAAATGTGTTACATAATTGCACATGTATAACCTAGCTGATTGCTTGCTGCCTCAGGGAGGGGGAAGGGAAAGGAGGGAGGAATAGAATTTGAGACTTAAAACTTTAAATAAAAATGTTGATTATTTTTTTAAAATCATCTCATTGGATCCTCACAACAACCCTAGGAGGTAGGTGCTGCTATTATTCCCATTTGACAGAGGAGGAAACTGAGGCATAGAGAGGTTAAATGACTTGTCCAGGACCATATAGATAGTGTCAGACATTGAGTTTGACCTAAGGTCAGGTCTCTCTAACTCCAAGCTCAGAGCTCTGTGCATTGGAGTGTCCCCTCACTGACTTCATACTGTGCCTAATACTTTGTGCCTAATACTTCATACTTTGCTCCTCAAACCTCTTTTTATATTTTTGATTGATTGGTTCAATAGAGATGTCTGGGAATCTGGATATCCAGGAATTGCAATCTATATATTTGATTAAGTGACTGGTTGTGTAAGTGAATCAAAGATACAGTCTTAACTGATAAAGGTGATGGGATATGAATCATCTTGGTAGTGACATTAATGGGGGCTGGGGGAATAAAATGGCCCTGTGTCATTAGGAAAGATTGTGAGAATCTGGAGGGTGCCTAGAATAAAGGAACCAGCATGTGACTGTCCTCAAGTCCAAGCAATATAAGGATGCATGAAAGAAACAGGAAAGCTTAGTCATAAGAAGAGAAGACTGTGTGGAGACATGCTAGCTATTTGCAGGGATTTAAAGAGCTGCCCCAGGAAATAAGGGGGTTAATCAAGCTTGCTCTTTTTGGACACAGAGAACTTTGGGGTGGAAATGGCAGAGAAGGAGCTTGGAGCTTGAAAACAATCCCAATAATTGGAGTTTTTCCAAAGTGGAGTGGGTTGCCTGACGAGGCAGCGGGTCCTAGACGTCTCAGAGGTCCAAGAGAAGACTGGGCGACACTTGTCAGGAGTGTTGGGGAGGAATTCTGCCTATGAGGTCCTTGGCTCCTCTGAGATGTTTTATCCCTGTAGGGTTTCATTTAGGATTTCCGGATGTTTAATCCACGTTCTATGTAATTAAACTCTATTTTTTTTTTTAGTGCTTCATTAGAAATGTATCTTTGAATATCAGTCCAAATAACCCAAGCCTCTTAGTAACTATTTACATTCAAATGAATCCATTTCAGCACCTAAAGTATCCCAGCTCCTCTGTAAACTTTTCCTCTGACTCCCCATTAGAATTCTCCGTCTTCATTCTCATTCATTTTTATGGGATCCTAATTTGTGTGTATTCCATTCTTCCAGGAGTTTCTTTTACTTTTTAGAATGCTAAAATTGACAAACCATTAAAAGTTAAAAGAAAGAGGGATTTAGAAGGCACAAACCAGCAAATCTCCAAGTAGAAAAAGGAGATCCCAATAAATGCAAGGGAATTAGGAGCCTCATTAGGAAACCCTGCACTTTTTTGTATGATAGTATTTCCCCCAAATTACATGTCAAATAGTTTTCAGCATTCATTTTTATAGGATTTTTGAGTTCCAAATTTTCTCCCTTCCTCACATCTTCCCTCTCTAAGACAGCAGCAAAAGGATATAGTTTACATGTACAATCAGGTTAAACAAATGTCCACATTAGTCATTATTGTGAAAGAAGAATCAACATTTGTAATGCAGTTAATATTTCATAGCCATTGACCTTTCCTGACTTTAAAAAGGGACTTAGAGTCAGATGTGGATAGCCATGTTCCATCATGCAGTCTTTTGGAATTGTCTTGGATCACTGTATTGCTGAGAAAAGCTAAGTCTATCATAGTTGATCATGGCACAATGTTGCTGTTACAGTGTACAATGTTTTCCTGGTTCTGCTCATTTCCGCTCAGCATCAGTTCATATAAGTCTCTCCAGGTTTTTCTGAATCTGTTTTGCTCATCATTTCTCATAGAATAATAGTATCCCAGTACATTCATATAACAAAACTTATTCAGCTATTCCTCAATTGATAGGCATCCCCTCAATTTCCAATTCTTTGCCACCACAAAAAGACTGGTATAAATATTTTTGTATACGTAGGTCCTTTTCTCATTTTTAAATGCTTTCTTTGGGATATAGACCTAGTAATAGTATTGCTGTGTCAAAGGGTAGTCCTTTGGGTATAGTTCCAAATTGTTCTCCAGAATGGTTGGTCAGTTCAACAACACCACTACAAAGCACTGTGAGAAAAATAATTATTAATAATGGGTTTTGGGGGAGACCCAGTGGCCCTAACCCCACTCAAGACTCTGATTGCTTTCTCAGAACCAGCCCAGAGTCAGTAGAAATGCCAAAGAAATGCCGATTACTGGTTACCTAAAGGAAGTTAACTCACCTTGTGACCCCCAAGTCATGTCAATCAATGGACTTGAATGTTACTGGCCAATTAGCTTTAGAACAATGTGCAGTGACCCACCTCTCTGAGAGAGCATAAAAATCCTTGGGGAGAGGTGGGTTGCTCTCTTCCTCTATGCCACATCTCTCCTGAATACTCACTTACCTTACCCCAGGGCTGGTTCTGCCCAGCCCCACCCCCCACCTTCCTGAGATTCTAATGCTGGGTTTACACAAGCTCAAATTAATAATAAATGCTTGCTGCCAAAAACGGGTGTGATAGCCTCTAGTTTATAAGTAGCAATATATTAAGAAACCCCAGCTAAATTCCCCAATACCCTAGAACAGGGACAGGCTTTTCCCCCAACATTTCAAATGACACAACATTAATGTTCCAATGTCTCACAGTAGTAAATGACCATAGTATTATGCTGTGTGATCTACCCAAAGACTCCAGCTTCTGGGATAGGAACTCAGTATTTGACAAAAACTGCTGGGAAAACTGGAAGATAGTATGCAGAAACTAAGTATAAACCAACATCTTACACATTATACTAAATAAGGTCAAAATGGGTACATGATTTTAAAAATAAAGGGTGATACCATAGGTAATTAGGAGAAGAAGAAATAATTTATCTCTCAGATCAATGGAGAGGAGAGCAATTTATGACCAAACAAGAGATAGAGAATATTATGAAATAGAAAATGGATGATTTTTATTATATTAAATTTAAAAGGTTTTGTACAAATGGAAGCAGTACAGCCAAAATTAGAAGGGAAGCATAAAACTGGGAAACATTTTTTACAGCCACTATTTCTTTTAAAGGCCTCATTTCTAAAATATATAGGGACCTAAATCAAATTTATAAGAATGCAAGTCATTCCCCAAATGAGAAATGGTGAAAGGATATGAACAGGCAGTTTTCTGATGAAGAAATCAAAGCTATTATCATATGAAAAAATGCTCTAAATTACTATTGATTAGAGAAACACAAATAAAAACAACTCTAATGTACCACCTTACACAGATCAGATTGGCTAATATGACAAAAAAGGAAAATAATAAATGTTGGAGAAGCTGTGGAAAATTTGGAACACTAATGCATTGTTGGTAAAGTTGTGAACTGATCCAACCATTCTGGAGAGCAATTTGGAACAATGCCCAAAGACAATAAAGCTGTGGCATACTCTTTGACCCAGAAGAGAGACCACTATTATGTCTTTATCCCATAGAGATAAAAAAGGGAAAAGACCCACATGTACAAAACTTTTATAGCTACTCTTTTTTGGTGGCAAATAATTGGAAATTGAGGGGATGCCCATCAATTAGGGAATGGCTAAACAAGTTGTGGCATATGAATGTAATGGAATACTCATTGTGCTGTAAGAAATGATGAGCAGGAACGATTTCCAGAGAAAACTGGAAGGACTTACAGGGAATCATGCTGAGTGAGATGAGCAGAACCAGGAGAACATTGTACACAGTATCAATAACATTGTGGGATGATCAATTGTGATGATTAACTCTTCTCAGCAATACAATGATCCAAGATAATTCCAAAGGACTCATGATGGAAAACCGCTCTCCAGATCCAGAAAAAAGAACTGTGAATCTAAGATTCAGATTAAACCATACTGTTTCTACTTTTTTGTTGTTTTTTGTTTTTCTTTTTTTGAGGTTTTTCCCTTTTGTTCTGATTCTTCTTTCACAACATGACTAATGCATAAATATATTTAATGTATATATGTACAATCGTACATATATAGCCTATATCAGATTGCTTGCTGTCTTGGGGAGGAGGGAGGGAAAGGAGGGAGGGAGGAAAAAATATAGAACTTTTGATTGGGGCAGTCCAGGTGGTATAGTGGATAGAGCACTGGCCCTGGAGTCAGGAGGACCTTAGTCCACATCTGGCCTCAGACACTTAACACTTACTAGCTGTGTGACCCTAGGCAAGTCACTTAAACCCCAATTGCTTCACCATAAAACAAAACCCAAAACTTATTGATTAGAGCTTGGGGAAGCTGAGCAGCTGGCATTATGTCGGGTCACAAGGGTGGTAAGAAAAAGCCTCTGAAACAGCCCAAGAAGCAAACTAAAGAAATGGATGAGGAAGATATAGCTTTCAAACAAAGCAAAAAGGAGAACAGAAAAAAGTAGAAGAGTTAAAAGCAAAAGCTTCTGGGAAGAGACCACTTGTCAGTGGTGGAATTAAGAAATCTGGCAAAAAAGTAGACAATCCTGTGTAGATAAGATGGTGATTCCTGTTGCTTTCTTTTTTTGCTTTGTGACATCTGAATTTCCTACTTCAACATCTGTTGCCACCTGCCGTCAAGATTGTGTTATCTTAATGAGTCTATTGTAAATTGTAATAAACTTAAAAAAAAATAACTTACTAATTAAAAAAAAGTTCCAATGTCCTCACATCTTCACCAATATTTATAATTTTTCAGCCAAGTGAGACAGACTTTCCCTGAAATCCTTTTAAATTATCTTAAGCTGGAAAATTGTTTTATTCCCTCTTTTTTCCCTCTAAATTCTGTAGCTCCAGAATATGTTTAGAGCCTCGATTTAATGTTGTTTCTGAAGGAAACTGAGGAGAGCCAATGCAACTTTCTGACTTCTCTCCACCAACCTGCACTTTTTTGTTGTTCCAGGAGAGTTTGTGGCACTGAGACCTCTTCACTGTCTTCTTAATGGTACCTGATTGTGTGGAAATTTATTTTGATTTGGGACCCTACCTTTAGGCTGAGATTAGAAAGCCTTAGGCCCTCAGGGTCTCTTCCTCTCCCCCTCTGCTTCAGCTGAGCCCAAAGCCGGGTGGCTGTACAAGACACCAGGTCAGACCAGCTGGGGGGAAAAAGCCCCCAGCTCCCTCCAACCTGAGTAGAGCTATCCGAAAGATCCCAGATAGCCTGTGCTGAGGCCCGTGAGGCTGGAGCGAACCACCCCCTCCACCAGCCACAGCCCCTGGCTGGAGGATTAGCTTGGTCTGTGGGGGCGCAGGAAGCCCCGAGATTTGAGTGGAGAGAAAAAAAGGTATATATAGACCTGAGAGTTAGACAGCAAGGGTTCCGATGGACAAGAGGAGGCGGAGGAAAGATCAAGTGGCGGTTGATGAGATTAGAGGGGTTCAGACAGACTAGATAGAGAGACTAGGAGTTGGAGAAGAGGTTAAAAGACGGCTGACAAGAAGGCAAAGGGGGGACAAGAAGAACAGTAATGTAGGACTGAACTAGAAGCAAGGAGGAAAGGCCAGAGGACAAGATAAGAGAGGTGACAAGATAGAGGGGCTGCAAAGGCTGCAGAGGACAGACTGACGGAGTGGACAAGACAGAAGGTCGGTGAGAGAGAAACACAGGGGTTCAGCAGTGGCAGTAAGGGAGAGGAAAGTTAGAAGCAGGGGATTTACAAAGTGAAAGGATATAGGCGGAGTTAGTGAAAGTAACTGAGCAAGTGAAAATTACCCTGAGGCGAGAGGTGGCTAAGGCCCTTATTGTATTAAAAAAAGTTCGAAGCACAGCAGGTGGAAAGAGACCACAGGAAAGCAGTCAGGTTGTACATTTTATTTCCCGTTATTCTTAATTTTAAATAGTATCTCATAAATAAACTCTGCCTTGATTATTTAGCTAAGAGGCCTCTTAATCTTTTGCTTATCAATTTGGGAGTGGAGCAGTGTGGTGGAACTTTATAAATGGCCCACATTAAATTAATAGCAGTCAGATAGCCAAACAGTCAACAGTCCCAGAATTAGTACCCCAATCAGCTTTAGCCCCCCAACTTAGTCCTAGTCAGTTAAAATATTTCTACAATCGTCTCATGGCCAGACAATCAGACAGGCTTCCTTACCTGTCTGCTTCTTTGACAGGGCCATGGAGCATATTGGGATATAAGATATGGTCCTGTGGGCATTGTGCTCCAGCAGATTGTCCATCTTTCATCTTTAATGCATGAGGTTGGAGAGTTGTTCTGCTCTTTCCATTGTCTCCATGTCTTCTTTTCATAGTCAAAGAACTGGAAGGATAATAGGAACCAGTTCTAATGATGCTGCTCTCCAGAAGGTCACCATGGACCTGCTAATAGCTGCATCCAGGGGTCTTTTTCTCAGTCCTTTTCCTTATCAACATTTTCTCAAAACTCTTCTTTTCAATACAACTAGATGATATCAATGGCCTTCTACCTGGTTGCAGTGCTTCCTGTATCTCTGTGTTTCACTCCTTTCTAAGTATTAGCTCACAGATTATTTGTGCTAATTATAAGGGTGCCAGGTTTGGCTACTACCTCTCTGTTCCCCCTTGACTTCCACTTGTATATTGTTTCCCACTTTAGAATATAGACTTCTGGGGGGAAATGGGGGGTGGAGCAAGATGGCAGAGGAAAGACTATAACTCTCTGAGTTGATGACAAATCGGTCCATATACCCTCCAAAAAAAAATGCCATAACTCCTGGAGCCAGCAAAACCAACAAAAGAACAGAGTGAGCTATTTTTCCAGTTGTAGGCAGCTTAAATAGGTGGCAGGGATCATCTGCTGCACAGGGTAAAAGAGGAGCACAAAGCATGACAAAGACCCAGCCCCAGCCAGTCTGCACCTCCAGAGCCTTGTAATCTTCAGCTCATGGACTGGTGAGGGGGTCCAGTGGTTGGCTGGGGAGAAATAGTAGAGGGTTTCTGCTGGAACAGAGGCGGGAGTGCTGTGGTGTTACTCAGGAAGCAAACTTGAGTGGCAGCAGCCACTCAAGGGGGAGGGACACAAGCACACCAAGCTTTCAATCATAGAGAATTAGATTTCAATCAAATTTCTGCTTCTAGGTTAAAGAGAAAGCAGACCCATAGATACTTACAGGCCAGGAGGGCTGAGAATGAGCCTAAAGTGTACCACCTGGGACCTCCTGAAGCTTGGGACAGTGCATCCTGGAAGCAGCACTACATGTTAAGAAGGAGTTAAAAGCCAATAAATAGGTAGGTAAGATAAGCAGGCAGAAAAAGCATCAGACCATCAAAAGTTTCTTTAGTGGCAAGGTAGATCAAAATATATCCTCAGAAGAAGATAACAAAGTCAGAGCTCCTACATCCAAAGCTTCCAAAACAAATATAAATTAGTCTCAAGCCATGGAAGTACTCAAAAATGACTTTGAAGATAAATAAGAGAGATAGAGGGGAAAGTAAGAGAAGTAGAGGAAAAATGGAAAGAGAAATGAGAGTGATGCAGGAGGGTCCTGAAAAAAGTTAACAGCTTGAAAAGTCAAATTGGCCAAATGGAAAAGGAGGTAAATAAACTCTCAGAAGAAAATCATTACTTAATAATTAGGATAGAGCAAATAGAAGCTAATGACTTTATGAGAAATCAAGACACAATAAAGCAAATCCAAATTAATAAAAAATAGAGGGCACTATAAAATATCTCCTTGCAAAAACAGCTGATCTAGAAAATAGATCCAGGAGAGATAATTTGAAAATCACTGGACTACCTGAAAACCATTACCAAAATAAGAGCTTAGACATCATCTTCCAAGAAATTGTCAGGAAAGATCGCCCTGATATTCTAGAAGCAGAAGATAAAATAGAAATTAGAAGAATCCACTGATCACCTCCAGAAAGAGACCCCAAAAGGAAAACTTCCAGGAATATTAAAGCCAAATTCCAGAATTTCCAGGTCAAGGAGAAAATATTACAAGCAGCTAGATAAAGGTATTCAAATAATGTGGAGCTACAGTCAAGATAACACAAGATCTAGTAGCTTCTACATTAAAGGACCAGAAGGCATGGAATATGAAATTCCAGAGGGCAAAGGAACTGGCACCACAGCCAAAAATCACTTACCCAGAAAAACTGAGTATAGTATTTCAGGGGGGAAATGGGACTTCAATGAAAAAGAGGACTTTCATGTATTTGTGATGAAAAGACCTGAACTGAATATAAAATTTTACTTTCAAATACAAGACCCTAGAGAAGAATATAAAGGTAAACAGGAGAAAGAAATCGTGAGGGATATTAAAATGTTAAACTGTTTACATTCCTACATGGGAAGATAATACTTCTAAATCATAAGAACTTTCTAAGTATTAGGACAGCTGAAAGGAATATACTTAAAAAGAAGGTACAGGTATGAATTGAATATGAAGGGATGATATCTGTAAGGAATGTAGACTTCTGGAGGCCAGGAACTAATTACTATCTTGTATTTATAGTCTTAGAACTTGCACGGTGCCTTAAGAATGCATTTTATCCATTTAATTCATAGAGAAAGTGAGAAGAGGATTGATATTGGAGGAAAAATATAAATTTTGAACCCACCTCTCCCCAGGATTTTTATGCTCTCTCAGGTAGAGGTGAATCACTGCACATTGTTCTAAAGGGTAATGGCCAGTAACATTCAAGTCCATTGATTGACAATGAAGAGAATACTTAAGTTCCTATGAGGTACACTGTTACTCCATCAAATTAGCAAAGGAGGAAGAGATGGGAAATCAACACTGAAAGTTTGTTGGAAGGACATGCTAATTAGGCACACTTAATTCATTGTCGTTGGAGTTGTGAATTGAGCTAACCATTTGGGAAAAACAGTTAGGAATCCTGCAAGGAAAATTAATCAACTCTCCATATCATTTTATCTAACCAATGTAATTATGGGTTCATATTGCAAAGACATAATGCCCCAAAGTCTTCTATTTACACAACACATCTCACCATTAATCCTTCCTCTCTGCTCATAGCCACAGCCTTAGTTCAGGCCCTCATCCATTATCACATTTATTACCACAATAGCTCCTCCCTAACCCTAACCGCACCCTCAATATATCCTACCAAACTCAGATCTGACCATGTCACTCCCCTACTCAGTGAACTCCAGTGTCTTCCAATCAGTACCAGACCTAAATATAAACTCTTGTGTCTAGATTTTAAAGCCACTCACAAGCTTACCCCAATCTAGCTTTCCAGCACGATTGTCTTTTATTTCCCTGTGGAAAAAAAAAAGATCAATAACCAATGCTTTGAGTACTTTGTTCTGTATTGCTTTACTAATCCTTTCTTAGCTATAATCATTAGGATAAGAAATAACTGTATGATTTGTAGTAAAAAAAATATAGTCCCAGGTTTAAAAAACCTGTGTGTAACCAAACTATGATGGAATCCCAGGGAAATTCCTGTTTGATAACCTTACAAGTGGTAACTCGGTCATTATAAAATCTATATTTCAAGTATGTGACCATAATAATCATATCTTTATATTATATCTTTATATTTAATATTAATTTAATCTTTATATTAAAATGATAAAGTAGAACAGTCTGTAAAGAGCTGATTGAGACATCAAAAGGATAATTGAGTACATCATGGAAAGTACAAAGTACAAAGTTAGGACATCACAAAGTTAAGACATAGTGATATGTAAAATGCAGTCTTGTATTCATCATGAATGAAGAGACCTATAAATAACTGAATTCTGCATCTTGGAGTCTCAGACTGTATTGGAGAACTGGTAGACCCCACCTTTGTTTCTCTTACTAAAACGTTCATTTCTTTGCCAAGAGGCTTTCCAGTTTCTTTTTTACACTTACCCACATTTTTCTGATCTTATAGAGGATGCCCCATCTCACATCTTTTGTGTTAGCATTCCACAATGCCTAGATTCTAGGGCTGGTATTTTCACCTATGCCTCAAGACACAATTCAGCACCACCTCTTCCACAAAGTCTTCCTGAGTCCCACAATGGCTTGTGCCAACACAAATGATTTTATATTTAAATATTTTGTATTTATCTGTCATTATTCTCTGGATATTTATTTTGTTTCTACCTATATATATCCTTATTCTCTCACCATGAAAATGGAAGCTCCCTATGAGTAGAGATTCTTTTATTCTTTGTGGTTTTTTGTCTCCAGTGCCTAGTATAGTTCCTTGCCCACAGTAGGTGCTTAATTAATGCTTGTTGATCAATTGATTGACTGAATGCAAGAAAAAAAAGACTCAAATGTACAAAAATATTCATAGTATCAGGGTTTAACAAAGCAAAGATATACATTGCCCAGAAATTGGGGCATAGGAATATAAATAAACTTTGGTGTGCTATATATAATGATGAACAGGAAGAAATGAAAGAAGCCAGGAAAAACTGGCATGAACTGTTGTGGGACCTTACCCCCACAATAGACACAGTGACTATAACAGTGTAGATTAAACCCACATTTTGAGACAACAAACTAAGCCTAAAGATACTGGGAGAGTTTGGTGACAGGTCACCAGAGGCAGCAAAGTCTATCATGTCCCTCTGGTATTGGATAACCCTATTCGGTGAAGGCTTTTTCTAGGTGTTTGCTGGTAAGATGTTTAATTTTTTTTCTGTTTAGAATTTTATTTTCCAAATTACATGTAAAAACAAATTTTTTCATCAATTTTTTAAAACGTTGTGTTCCAACTTCTCTTCCTCCTTCCCTTCCCATCCTCCACCCTAAAGAACTCAAGCAATTCAATATGTTATACATGAGTAATCATGGAAAACATCTCCTAGGTTGTGAGATAAAACAGCTAAAAACAAAACTTCAGATTAAGGCACTGTCAAAAAAATATGCTTCAATCTGTTTTCAGATACAATCAGTTCTTTCTCTGTAGATGGATTGCAAATTTCATAAGTCCCTAAGAGTTATATTGGATCATTACATTGCTGAAATAACCATTACTTTCCAGAAGATCATTTATACTATTGCTGCTATTTTGTATACAGTACATTTCACTGTGCTTCAGTTCATGTAGGTCTTTCCAGGTTTTTCTGATAGTATCCTGTTCATCATAACCTGTATATAGTACCTTAAACTTGGCAAAGAATTTTCTTCACAATAGCCCAGCAAAGTAGGTGCCATACATTTTGCTATTATAGTCAATCATCATAACTATTTCCCTCCATCCCATTCCCTTTCCCTTGATATTTACTCTATTTTACCCTATATTTACATGATATTTTCTATCTTCTTTTACCCTATTCCTCCTCAAAAGTGTTTTGCTTCTGACTGCCCCCTCCCTCGCTCTACCCTCCCTTTTTCACCTCCCCTCCTTATCCTCTTCCCTTCCTACTTTCCCATAGGGTTAAATAGATTACTCCTCCCAATTGGTTGTGTAAATTATTCCCTCCTTGAGCCCACTCTGATGATATTAAGATCTTTGAGCTAATCCTGTGTTCTAAATTTTTCTTCCTCCCTCCCTCCTCAATGCTCCCTATGAAATCAAGTAATTCAATATGTCATACATGTGCAGTTATGCAGAACATCTTCAACTTCCTTGAACGTGTTTTGCTTTTTACTGCTCCCTCCCCCAATCTGCCCTTCCTTCCTTCCTTCCACTCTTCTCCTGCACCCTATCTCCTTCCCCTTCCACTTTCCCTCAGGGCAAAATATATTACTATATCCACTTGAGTATGTATGTTATTTCCTCTTTGAGCCAATTCTGATGATAATAAGGTTCACTCGCTCCCCCACTCCTTTCCCCTCCATAAGCTTTTTCTTGTTTCCTTCATGTGAGCTACCTCTCCCCAGTCCACCTCTCCCCTTCCCCCTCCCCCAGTGCATTCCTCTTACCCCTCAACCCTATTTTAAAGACGCATCATGGGTGAGCTAGGTGGCACAGTGGACAAAACACCAGCCCTGGACCCAGGAGGCCCTGAGCCCAAATCCAGCCCCAGACATAAGCCACCCCACTCTGACTGCCCCACAAAAAACAAGGATAAACAAAAAATAAATGCTTTACAAATATCATCCCTTCATATTCAGTTGAGACCAGTGTCCTCTGTTTAAGTGTATTCCTTTTAGCTACCCAATACTGATAAAGTTCTTATGAGTTAGAAATACTATCTTCCCATGTAGGAATGTAAACAGTTTAATCTTTTAATGTCCCTCATGATTTCTTTTTCCTGTTTACCTTTTTATGCTTCTCTAGGGTCTTGTATTTGAAAGTCAAATTTTCTATTCAGTTCAGGTCTTTTCATCACAAATGTCTGAAAGTTTTCTTTTTCATTGAAGTCCCATTTTTTCCTCTGAAAGATTATACTCACTTTTGCTGGGTAGGTGATTTTTTGGTTGCAGTCCCAGTTCCTTTGCCCTCTGGAATATCATATTCCATGCCCTCTGGTCCTTTACTATAGATGCTGCTAGATCTTGTGTTATCCTTATTGTAACTCCACAGTATTTGAATTCCTTTTTTCTATCTGCTTGCAATATTTTCTCCTTGATCTGGGAGCTCTGGAATTTGGCTATAATATTCCTGGAGGACTTCCTTTTGGGATGGATCTCTTTCGGGAGGTGATCAGTGGATTCTTCCAATTTCTTTTTTACCTTCTGCTTCTAGAATATCAGGGCACTTTTCCCTTACAAATTCTTATAAGATGCCACCTAACCCTTATTTTGGTAATGGTTTTCAGGTAGTCCGATGATTCTCAAATTGTCTCTCCTGGATCTATTTTCCAGATCAGCTGTTTTTGCAAGGAGGTATTTCTTATTGCACTCTATTTTTTAAAAATTCATTTGTATTTCTGTGTCTTGGTGTCTCATAAAGTCACTAGCTTCCATTTGTTCAATCCTAATTCTTAGGCAATTATTTTCTTCAGAGTGCTTTCACATCTCCTTTTCCATTTGGCTTTTCAAGCTGTTGACTTTTTTCTCATGACTCCCCTGCATTGCTTTCATTTCTCTTTCCATTCTTTCCTCCACCTCTCTAAATTTTCCTTCTATCTCTCCTACTTTATTTTCAAAGTCCCTTTTGAGAGCTTCCATGGCCTGAGACCAAATTATATTTTTCTTGGAAGCTTAGGATGTAGGGGCCCTGAGGTTGTTATTATCTTCTGAGGGTGCACCTCGATCTTGTCACTAATGAAACTTTCTATTGTTCTCAACTTTCTTTGCTTGCTCATCTTGCTGTCTTTTACTTGAATTTTAACTCCCTCTTACAGTGGGGTCCTACTTCCAAGGTACACTGTCCCATGGTCAGATGTGTGTCTGTTTTACCCCGACTTGTCCATTCAGTATTCAAGCCCAAAGATGGTGAGACCACAGATAGTCAGATAAAGATAAGCTAGTTGGTTCTGAGGCATCAAGTCATACCTATCAGAGTGGCAAATATAACAAAAATGGAAAATATTGGATGTTGAAAGGGATGTGAGAAAGCTGGGATGCTAATTCACTGTTGGTGAAGTTGTGAAAAGATCCAACCATTCTAGAAAGCAATTTGGAACTATGCCCAAAGGGTATAGAACTGTGCATCACCTTTGACCAACAATACCACTGCTAGGTTTATATCCCAAAGACATCCCCCCAAAGAGAAAAAGACCTATTTGCACAAAAATATTTATAGAAGGGGAAGGTAGATGGTGTAGTAGAATAAGCACTGGCACTGGATTCAAGGAGGACCTGAGTTCAAATTCAGCTCAGGCACTTGACTCTTACTGTGTGACCCTAGACAAGTTACTTAACCCTTCATTGCCCCACCCAAAAATATTTATAGCACCTCTTTTATGGTGGCTAAGAATTGGAAACCAAAGGAATGCCCATCAATTGAGGAGTAGCTAAACCAAGCTATGGTATATGATGGTGATGGACTATTTTTGTGCTATAAGAAATGACAAGGGGCAGCTAGGTGTCGCAGTAGATAGAGCACTGCCCTTGAGTCAGGAGGACCTGAGTTTAAATCCGGTCTCAGACACTTGACACTTACTAGCTGTGTAACCTTAGGCAAGTCACAACCCCAATTGCCTCACGAAAGAAAGAAAGAAAGAAAGAAAGAAAGAAAGAAAGAAAGAAAGAAAGAAAGAAAGAAAGAAAGAAAGAAAGAAAGAAAGAAAGGACAAGCAAGATGATTTCAGAAAAGCCTGGAAAGACTTGTATGAACTGATGTATAGTGAAGTGAGCAGAACCAAGAGAACATTGTGTACAGAGACAGCCATATTGTTTGATGAAGAACTGTGAATGACTTAACTACTCTCAACAATAAAATGATTCAAGACAATCCCAAAGGACTAATGATGAAGCAGACTATCCACCTCCAGAGAAAGAACAAATACTGAATGAACACAGACTGAAGCATTTTATTTTTCACTTTCTTTCATTTTTCTTTTATTCAAGTTTTCTTATACAAAATGACAAATATAGAAAAGTTTTACATAATTGCACATCTATAACCTATATCTGATTGCTTACTGGCTCAGGGAGGGGGCAGGGGAGGAAGGAAGAAAAGATAAAATTTAGAACTCAAACTTTAAATAAAAATGTTTATTATTTTTTTTAAAGAAAGGCAGTTGGTCCTGACTACATGAGTAGTTTCCCTTAAAAAGGTTTATTTGATCTATTCATCAAAATTATCTGCAAATTAGAGACTTTTAAACTGACCAAACCTGATACTAGCAAGCACTAACTGGGCAATTTTTATACAAATTCCAAGCAGCCCATAATGTTGGATTCTGCTCATCTCTCAGACATAAAGTCTGCACAAATCAGTGGCCAGCATCCTCCCTTGTTACTATAACCAATCATGGTTCTGGGAGAGCAGTAGATTAGGAGAAAGGAAGGCTTCAACCCAAATCTCACCTGAGTCTTACCTGCTGTGTGAATGAAGGCAAGTCACTTAACCCCTCTAGGCCCATGTTCTCCTCTGAGCAAAAGGTGGGGTGTGTGACAACAGCAGGTGGTTAGTGTCTGTGAGCTGTTTTGCAAAGTGTCTATCCGTGACCCCACAAGGGGTAAGCAAAACCTGGCTCTTTCAATTCTTGCCTGTGAAGGAGGCTACCCTCAGCCATGCCTACTCCTTTTCTTTCCCTTCCTCCATGACGGAGGTGCTTGAAGATGGGCACTTCTCCTGGATGTCCCAGTGCCTGAAGACAAGCATGCCCAGAGCAGCCCAGAGAGGGAGTATTGGGACCTTATGGGGGGGGGGGGGGCAGGGCGGGGGTGGGGAGTTGGCTTGAGCCTGGCCTTTGGGACAGGGAGCGCCTTTTCTCCCGCCCAAACCCTGTAAAGTACTGGGGTTCCCCTCCCCCTCTCTCTAAAGCGTCTTTCTTTCCCAAAGGCGCTGGGCGCTTTCTGAAGATCAGTCCTGAGTATTCTCTTGTTCCCTCGCTGCGGCCTCACTTTCTCTTCCCCGGGGCTTGAACTGAGGCGAAACACTCTGTCTCCGTAGCCCTGGAAGGATTTAGAGTGAGGTGAGAGGCCGGACGCCAGAACTTCAGGATAGCCTGGCGCCGTTGGATGACACCTCGGACCCTCCGAACCCAACGAGGGAGGGCTCGTTCTCCAGACTCCAATCGGAAGGGAGGTGACACTGCCGAAGGGCAGGGTTGAAAGGACACCTGGGTCCCCAGGCCGACTATAGGAGGCAGAGCTTCCGGGCGGGACTCCGCCTTTAGCCTATCTGGGCGGGGGCCCCAGGGCCCCGGACCCTGGACTCAGACCCGCCCTAGCCTAGGGCCGTCACAGCCATGGGATCTCATTACTCCCACCTCGAACAAGAGCCGAATGGACCTGATCCTAGAGGAGACGGGCTGTAAGTGGGATTTCTGCGGCCCCAGTGTGGGAGGCACCCAGAAGGACGGGCTTCGGGGAGGCGGCTGGGGTGGAGGGGCTGGGACAGCTCCGCCGATTCCCCTAGTGGAAGGCAGGACTGAGCCCCGAACCCAGGCTTCCAAGCTCCCTGAGGCCAGAGCCCCCAACGGTTGAAGGGGACTGGCGCGGGACTGGGGTTAGGGGTGGGGGCTCTCCTAGTCACCTTCCCCAAGGGCCTTGGGGGAGCGTCTTATCTTTGCTCTTCCCCACCCTCAGCAGTCCCCGTCCCAGTTTCTCTGTTTCTGGTTTTCTGCTCCTGAATCCCGAGTCATTGCTGGTCTCAAACCCTGAGCTCTTGAGCCTTGGGTAGTGGGGCCCCTCAGACACTGACCCCGGGACGCTCAGTTCTTGAGTCCTCAGTCCCACACTTTGAGCTTGAACCCTCTGATCACTGAGGTTCTGGAGTTCCGAGCCTGAGTTCTTCCGCCCCCAACTTTGATTCTGTCCCCCTTCTTCAGTCTCTCGGGCCAACCTCAATCGTCTCCATCACCGTTTCCGGGACCTGGACAGGAATAATAAGGGCTACCTGAGGTGAGCAGAGTCCGCCCCGACAGGGACTCCCAACCTTCAAGCCTCTTCCCCAGCCTCTCATTGACTGACTGTTGCCTTGGCCACTGCCCCCCCCCCCCCCCCAATGCACAGCCCCGGACTTCTGACCAGCGTTCCCTGGCCGATCACCTGTTGTACTCTGTGCCCCCTCAGCCTAATGTGAAAGCCTGATGCAGGGTTTCTCTCTCATATGAAAAGGTTCTTTCCTTTTTATTCTGCCCCTCCCCTACCACTCCAGTCAGGTGCTATACCTTTGACCTTGAAACTTTTTACCCCTTCCCTAACAGTCGGACGGATCTCCACAATATAAAAGAACTTGAAATGAACCCACTGAGGGATCTGATCATCAACAGCTTTTTCCGGAAAGGGTGAGTACCGAGGAAGGACAGAGCTTTGGGTGAGAGTGAGAGTGGATGCAGTCTTGGGGAAGAGGGCGGAAGCCCCAGGAGAACCAGACCTGACTGAGGCTACAAGAACCCAGTGAAGGATCAGAGCCTGTAGGGCTCAGATGAAGGCTGACATTCCAATTCACTTGTTTGCTCAGATGTAAGATCTGGGTGCCAGGACTTGGAGCCTCCGTCTCCTCTGAGGGTAGAGACTTGGGAAGGATAGCGATGCTTTCTTATTTTCAGGGGTCAGTGCCTGGATTTCCGAGGATTTGTCTGGGTCCTGGCCCATTTTCGACCACTGGAAGAAGCAGATGTCAAGGGCTCCCAGAAGTCTGAACCTTTAAACAGTCGGAACAACAAACTGTATTGTGAGTATAATTGGGGTGGTGTGGGGAATCACTGATAATCATTATGACCTTTAACCACCCTTGTTCCCTCACTTCTCTGTGACTCTGATTCATTTTATGTACTAGCATAAAATCTCCTTTCTTAGCCTCGATTTAGTCATCTTGGACTCTAAGGTTGTTTCTACCCATGCCTTAACTAGGAAATTTTGAACAGGGGGCAATTGCAATTGAGCAAGGATGAGGAGAGGCTGTGAGTTCGCATCATTATTCTTATGCAAATCTGAAGCCAACTAGAGACCAAGGTCTTGGGAGCGGTGGAGGCGGGTGTCCATGGTATTAGGATAGGGACAGGGTCTGTGAACTGAGGAAGACTGGACCAGTTCTTGAACATTCTGGGAGGAGGAAAGTGATTGGGGGGGGGGGAGGTGTGCACAGGTGTCAGCCACAAGGACCTAGGCAGGCTGGAGGGAATTTTTTAAAGAAAGAGAAGGGGGAGTGACTGATCCCCTTGCCTTCTCTGTCTCAACTGGTGAGAGGGAACTGAGATGTGGGCCTCGCTCCTCAGCAGAACTTTGGGTTTCATGGGGGACCAGAAGAGGAAAAGCACCTGAGAGGGACACATCTGCCTAACCCTAGAGCCAGAGCTGGCAAGGACCTCCCAAATCAGACAATCCAGTGCCCTCATCTTCTCCTTGAGGCCAAGGACAGGGTTTGGTAGCTATCTCCAGGGCTACAGGTATTACCACTGCATCTGGCACACAGTAGGTGCCTTATAAATGGGCAGAGATTGACTGCCTTCCCAAGATCACAGAGATTCTGTCAGAAAACTCAGATGTTCTGGGGCAGCTAGGTGGCACAGTGGATAGAGCACTGGCCCTGGAAGCAGGAGGACCTGAGTTCAAATCTGGCCTCAGACACTTAATACTTACTAGCTGTGTGACCCTAGGCAAGTCACTTAACCCCAATTGCCTCCCGCCAAAAAAAAAAAAAAAAGAGAGAAAAAAAGGAAACTCAGATGTTCTGACTTAAGCCAACAATCTTTGCATGGCATTCACTCACTCATCCACTCATTCAAGAAGCATATGTCAGGTGCTGGGACATCAAGACGAAAATGAATGTATCCTTTCCCTCCAGGAGCTGATATTCTCTTGGGGGAAACTTTGTGTGCCCAGAAAAGTTGACATAAGATCGAGCAGGTAATGTGGGGGTGGGGAGGTTCTTCCAGACCTCAACACAGCTCTTGTGTCAAACTTTGAAGGAGGCAGAGGCAAGCAGGGGAAGCATTACAAGCAGAGGCTCCTAGGGGAGACACAGGCACTGTCAGAGCCAGTTTGATTGGACCACAAAGTGTATGGAGGAGAGCAATGCATAGGACTAGTGTGCCTGGAAAGGCTGACTGTAGCCAGATTCTGAAGCAATCTACAAGCTCAACAGGAAGGGTGCTCC
Source organism: Dromiciops gliroides (assembly GCF_019393635.1). Classification (NCBI taxonomy): domain Eukaryota; kingdom Metazoa; phylum Chordata; class Mammalia; order Microbiotheria; family Microbiotheriidae; genus Dromiciops; species Dromiciops gliroides. Next base: position 763,832,251 of record NC_057861.1, read on the forward strand.
CTGAACAGGCCAATGGCATGCTCAAACCCACGATTGAAAGCTGTGAGAAGACTGAATTGGAGAGAGAAAAGATGGGGACTGGCAGATCAATGAGGAGGGGAATACAGGCATCTAAGGGAGAGGAAACGTGGGAGTGCCTGAGGAGGTCGTGCCCAGGAGTGCTTGGAGGAAGGGCATGGATGGAAGGGGTGCTAGGGAGGTGGAATCCACCACAGCTGGTAACTGGTTGGACATTTGGGAAGAGGGGGAGTGAGGAATCAGGGTGGCGTCCTGAACAGGGATAGAGAAGATTCTTGGGCATTCCTGTGAGAAAGGACAGAGGAGGCAAATGACTGGAGTGGGAGGGGACTAAGCCTCCTGGGATACATTAATTTTGGTCTTCAAGTCACTGCACCTGGCATATGCTTATTGAATGAGTGAATAATCTCTGATCTTCCCTGCTGAGTCCCAATGATCCTTCATGTTCCCAAGCTTGTCTAACTTAACTGTGTAGGAAGGCAGGCCCTAGGGAAATGGGTGGCTGCCTTGGGACCCTGGTGGGTGGCAAGCTGAGCATGAGGGAGTTGGCAAGCATAGGAATGGCAAAGAGGGAACCACACTCCCAAAGGAGTGGGGGAGCCTCACCCTGGGATGTCAGAATCTGGAGTAAAAGCCAGATTCCCCAATCTCTTTACCAGCATCTTCAGTTCCATCCCCTGTGTGTCTGTAGCTGGCTTGGACCTTGGGAAACAGGGTCAGCAAGCCCTGTCTCTGTCCTCAACCCCCCTTCTTTTTTTCCACCAGTTGCTCTTTTTCAGCTTTATGACCAGGGACCGTGATGGAAAGATCTTCAAAGAAAGAGATGTTGGAGGTTGGAGAAGGGATTATGAGGGTGGTGTGTGTGTGTGTGTGTGTGTGTGTGTGTTTATATGTTTGCTGTCTTTGTGTGTGGTATCTGCACATCTGATGTAGACCCAGAGGTGCAAATGGATGCTTCCTCCCTTACCCCCCATGTTCTTCCCTGGTCCTGTGACTTCCAGTGGAACCATTGGTAGGGGATGGGGTGGGCAGGGATGGGTGGGCTGCAGAGTCTGTGGTGGGGGTAGATGATAATGGCAATGGATCACTGGGGTGAATAATTTGGGCTGCATGGATGTGCATGTGGGTTTTTTTGGGAAAATCAGGAAATAGCTTGGCCTGATTTATTCCCACACTTTCCTCCCTGTACTGCCAGGTCTTGAGGTTGTTGGTTGGGGTTGAGGTGACAAAGGAGCAGTTGGAAGCTATTGCAGAACGGACAGTGCAAGAAGCTGATCAGGATGGGGATGGATCTGTGTCCTTTTCAGATTTTGCCAAGGTTAGTGGTGACCAGCGTCATGGGAGACCAAAGTCTTGGATCTGCAAAAGTATCAGTAGCATGGGGCAAAGATAGGACACTGGGATAGTGATAGGGTTGGGAGCAGGAAGGGGGATGAGATCTGGGAATATAGCAGCCTAGAGGCTGAGGGTCCTCTCTTCTTGTCTCCATCAGTCCTTAGAGAAGATGAACATCGAACAGATCATGAGCATCCGGATCCTGAAGTGACCTTCTTCTCCAGGAGGTCCCTCCTCTACCCTTGCCAAAGTCATTTGCGCCCCCAGAGGTCTTCCCTTCCATTCCTGGGATGTAGCTTTCTCTATTCCTGGTGGAATCTACTTTCTGACCCTGGAAGAATCTGCCACCAGACCTCAAAGAACCCATCTCCAAAGGCTATGCCTCTCTCCTTTGAGAGGGACCCTGAAAAGCTTGTGGGATTCCATTGTTCCTGGAGAAAATCACCCCTTCACCTGAATTAATTTAGCCCAATCTAGAGAATCCATGCTGCACCATGGGAGGAATATACTCCTCATTCCTGAAAGGATCCACCTACAAGAGTCTTCATTTCCAGAGGGGCTCCCTCACCCCACGTTCCTAAAGAGCTCTAGGGATGTTCAGCACCTCACTCGGATGGGTGTCCTGCAGAGCCTGGAAGGAAACCCCCCACTCTCCATCACATAGAGTTGCTTGCAAGCCCCCTCCCCATCTCTCTGTCTTGCCCACCTGCTAGGTAATTTAATCATCAAGGTAGAAAAAGTCCTGTTCAGTCTGTGGGCATGGACTTAATAAACCCTAAATATTCCCCTGGAGTGGAATCAAGAGCAAGATGCAAAGCGATCTGGGTGAGGGCTCTGTCCTTTGTTATCTTCCCCAAAGTCCTTCTTGCCCAGCTCAGGGAGAGAGAGACCTAGCAGATGGTCCTCAGGTCCCATCACTTGGTAGGTAGGGGAGGGCAGATAGACACATACTTCCATGCCTTAAGAGAGGACAAATGTTAGGAGAGCACAGAGGAGGCAGACTCATCTATGCGAAACCCCTCATTCCAAGACTGGAGGGGACTTTGAGAAGGCATCCTTTCCCAGGGCTAGGGTCTTCCTGAGCAAGGATATGGGAAAAGCCCCAGGGGAGACCTCCATGTCACAAGTTGGGGTGGGGCTAGAAAAGGTAAGGGGATCCAGGGAGAGTTGGAGAGGGAGAGCTGTCACTGAGTGGGGATGGGGGAAACAAATGACAAGAGAGGAATTCATATGGAAAAAATACAATCATGTGGGGGGAGGGGGAGGGGGGACGGTATGGGTGTGGCGGGGGGGGTGGGGCAAGTTGGATGTGTTGGCCAAACAGGCAAGTGGTGCCAGAGTGCAAAGGGCACCAAGCCTGGAGTAAGGAAGGACTGAGTTCAATTCTAGCCTCAGATACTTACTAGCTGTGTGACCCTGGGCAAGTCATATAACTTCTGACTGCCTCAGTTTGCTCAACTGTAAAGTCGGGACGATAACAGCACCTAGTTGTTGTAAGGACCAAATTGAGGCAAATGAAGGTTAAGTGACTTGCCTAGTGTTAAAGAACTAGTAAGGGTCTAAGGCTGGATTTGAACTTAACCTCTTCCTGATTGCAGGCCCAGCACTCTATCCACTGTGGCATTACCTAGCTGCCTGAAGTCCCTCTGCCTCTGTCAATCCATATCTGGGCCACCCTTGTCTACTTAGGCCAGAGGCAGCCTGGGCCAAACCCTCTGCCACTGTCCCTCCATAGACTTAATGAAAGAACGAAAGAATTGTCAGCCTTGTGCATCACCTTGGGTCTGGCCTCAGAGTGCTTTGCCTCTCTGCTCACCCCTCTCTTTCGTCATCCACACCTGTGATTTAATGGGTGTGGGAAATGCCCCATAAGGAAGCACCTTCCATGAACAACTCATGTTGTTCTGTAAGTCGAGGTCTAATCAGAGGCTTCTGGGGGCATGGAGTCACACAGTGAAAATGTGTCAAAAGCAGGACTTTCCGAACCCACAGTCAGATTTCTATTGCCTGGGTTAGACAGCCTCTTTCCTCTTTTTCTTCAGCTCCCTTGGGTCAATACGGTAACTTCTCAGAATTGAAAAGGCTTTCTATTCCCTATGAAGACATGGGAAGTCATTCTGTGAAGGGTAAAAGTCTTCCTGGAACTTGTATACCAGTAGGAAAGGCAATGTGATGGTGGAAGTGTGGGGGGCTTTGGAGTTAGGAAGGCCTGGGTTCAAGTTTTGCTATTGACACATTTTGTCTTGGAAAAGGCACTGAATCCTACCCCTAATCTCCAGCTCTAACCCAAATCCTCAATTGAGCCAGGAAATTGGAAGGGGATGGTTTGCTGGGTGGATTTTAGGGACACCTTTCACAGCGGGGATGTGAGGTCAAAACTATTTCCATAATAATCATACAATAGTAATACTGAGAGAGAATAAATGTTTTAACTCTGAATGCAGCAAATATTGATAGATATGCCCCAGAGAAACAAATACTCTGGGGAGATAGTCCTTCAATTTTTAGGCGAGTAAAAGGATCCTGAGACCAGAAAGTTTGAAAACTGCTGCTATAAGGGAAGCTGGTGGTCCACATTTGTTTGTAGAGGGAGTTTCCATACCAGAGGTCTAGGCTAAAGCAAAATTGAAGACCTAGTAGAGAACAGCCACCCAATATGAGGAGGGGAGGCAGCATCTTGGCCCAATAAAGTAGGAAGCCAAGATTTGTCCAGTTCATGCCTTCAAGGAGTTCCTTGTCTAATGGGATAAAATATAAAGAAAAATAACTGAAAGATACAAAACTCCACAAGGGTAGAGCTGCAGAGAAATTCTCACTGGTAGAGTAAGAGAGACATTTGTCTTTAAAGGGTGGATGGGAATTCATCAGGGAAAAACAGGAAGAGAATTCCCGGCAGAAGGTACGTCCCAGCAGAGGCAAAGGACATCATGAGGACGTTCAGAAAGTAGACTACTTTGGCGAGACCTTAAACAACATGGCTGTGACTAATAGGAGATAATGCTTAAAAACGGAAGGGATGGGGCAGAAAATCCGAGAGCGCTTTCCTGCTGTGGGGAAGAGTTTGGGATTTTCAGACCACGTAGGCAAGTCAACAAAAAATGATCCCCAGCCTTGACCCCTGCTTGGTAGCCACAAGCAGTAGATGTTGGGCCCCTACCAATAACAGACCAAAGATGCCTGTTTACATCCCTGGCTAAAGTGCTGAGCCAGGCACTTCTGGGCAGTTTGGCCACCCTCGGCACTGCTTTTTCACCTACTTGGAGGATTTCAGGTAGAGACCTGGAAAGGGATCCCTGGAGGAGGGAACACAAGCTGAGACTTGAAGAAAGCCTGGGATTCTGTAAGGCAGAATTTGGGAGAAATGACCAGAATGTGAAGCTGTCATTGAAATGCACAGACATGGGGGGATGGAGGGTGTGGTAGGAGCAGCAGTGAGCCAGTAGAACTGATGCCAGTCCCCAGGAGGAAGGAGAATGCAGAATATGGGAAAAGTAGGGAAGAGTCTTTACATGCCCAAACAAAGGGGGATTACCATTTTGCAGGTAATAAGGAGCCATTAGAATTTATTTGAGCAGAGGATGACCCAGTCATACATATGTTTTCTGCAAAAACACTCAGCTGAGTGGGACGATGAAGATCAGAAGCAGGGTTGGATGGAGAAAGACTTGAAGCAAATGATGCTTCTTAGGAGGCTATTATAAGGGTCCAGGGGATAGAGTACCAATCCAGTTCTCTTAGGGAAACAACCAAGTAGTTTCTCCCCATTCTCTGTAAAAAGCTTTGCTTCACTCCATTTGTGACTGGTGCAAGAGCGTCATCCATTATCCTGAACAAGGGCAAGTATGCCATCGTGAAACTGGTGTACAATACTAATGACCTTCTCCAGGCAACCCAATATTTGGCCATGTTCTTTCACAAGCCCTCACAACTGACAGTATCGAAGGCCTTGGTCCAGACCAAATGTCTACAGACCTGTGCTCTGCCTCCTGACATTTCATCCGGAGTTGTTGTGCAGCAAACACCTTATCAACCCATTCCTCAGCCCTTTCAGAAGCCACACGGCTGTTGGGCAAACTACCATCTTTCCGGTGAAGGATCAGCCTATTAAGGAGGACTCTGACAAGAATCTTGCCAGCAATGACTAAGACAGAGACACTTTGTTTCCTTTTCCTTTATAACGCATTTATATAGCACTGTGTGCTGAGCATCTTTACACACACTATCTCCATCAGGAAGCTAGGTGGAGAAGTGTATAGAGTACAGAGCCTGGAATCACAAAGATGAGTTCAAATCCAGATTCAGGACACTTACTAGCTGAATGACCCTGGACAATTCTTTTGTTGCTCCTCAGTTTCCCTCCATCTGTAATATGGGATCATAATAGCACTACCTCCTAGGACCAAATGCCTTAGCACAGTGCCATGCTATATAAGCACAAAATGACTGTAGCTATTATTAGTATTTGATCCTCACAACAAAGCCCCATGAGATAGATGTTATTACCTCCTTTTTTATAGTTGAGGAAACTGAGGCACACAGAGGCTAAGGGGCAGGAGAGGGGCTCAAAGGAGCTCAGGCTCAGTCTTTCCTTCTCTTCTACCCTCTTCTCCTGTTCTCTCCTCAGTTTGACAGCTACTCCAACCTCACCTCCCCTGGTGAATCTAATCCAGATTTTCACACCAACCCACCCTTCACTCATTCCCATCTTTAAACCTTACCCCTTGACAAGTTATTCCCATTTGAAAACTCCACTAGAAAGCAGAATTTCAGCTTCCATCATGTACAGGGCATTTGTGCAGTGAAGGATCCCCCACGGCCCCAGGATCTACAAGGAAAGGATCCTATTTTGTATTTTTACTCCCTACTTGGAGTTATTCCTGAAAACCTCCCAATAAAGCTTAGCTTTGGCTTGTCTGCACCTCTCCCCAGTTAGCCAGATTGGGTTGTATAGTGCATAACATATTGGAGTTAGAAACAAGAGAACGTGATTCCATTTTAAATCTGTTATCCCTTAATAGCTAAGAGGGGACAGTGGATGGGAGCTGGCACAGGAAGACCAGAGTCCACCTCTGACCACCCTACTGACTGGGTAATACTGAGGTGCTCCATGCAGAGAGGGTGCTGGCCTGCATTGGCAGGGATTACATCATCTGGGAGCTGCTTATAGATTCATAATCACAGGTCAGTCCCTAACCCTAATTCTTATCCTAGGACTAGGACTTCTCTATGTGGAAGGCATTCACTTCATAGGATCTTTCAAACTCCTTAATCAATCAGGGTTCCAGTCTATGCTTTTTTTTTTATTAACAGGAAAACTAAAGTTATATTTTGCACTAAATCAGCTGTAAGATTATGGAAGATGAGAGACAAAAGACTAGAACTTGGGTCCTGTCCCCAAATAAATGCCAATAAAGGTAAACTGATGTACATATGCTAAACAAAATCAGTTTGTTAACAGCGATGCATCTAAACCATTAACAAAGCAGGTCAGGGGCAGCTAGATGGCGCAGTGGTTAAAGCACCGACCAAAGCACCGGCCCTGGATTCAGGAGTACCTGAGTTTAAATCCGGCCTCAGACACTTGACACTTACTAGCTGTGTGACCCTGGGCAAGTCACTTAGCCCCCATTGCCTGCAAAAAAACAAACAAAACAAAAACAAACAAACAAAAAAAACCCAAAGCAGGTCAAACTGCCTACCTCAGTAACGTCAGGAATGCCAATGAGAAGGGAAGACCCTCTTATTGATGCACAGGAAAAAAGGGGATCTAGGAACTTTACAATTGGAGATCCTTAGAAAATTGGATTGGCATTCAGGTGTGGCCAATCATGCCCTCTCCATATTGTAGTTCCCAAAGAGAAGCATTTGTGTCTAATGAGGGTGCTTCCAGGTTTGTCCATGATGTCCCTGGTCCACCTCTTCATTGATGCCTCTCCCAGATTTCCACTTTTCCAGGCTCTTACTGGTCTTTCTGTAGTCACTCTGTTGATGTCTGCATTTACTCACCCATTCCTGCCACTTCTCTGCGGTGTTTGAGAAGCAAATAATCTCTGCATTTCTGGTTTTTTCTTTCTTTTTTCTTTCTCTTTCTCTCTCTCTCTCTCTCTCCTCTCTCCTCTCTCTCTCTCTCTCTCTCTCTCTCTCTCTCTCTTTTTCTTTTGGTGAGGCAATTGGGGTTAAGTGACTTCCCCAGAAGGTCACACAGTTAGTAAGTGTTAAATATCTAGGCCGGATTTGAACTCAGGTCCTCCCTCACTCCAGGGTCGGTACTCTATCCACTGCACCACCTAGCTGCCCCTCTGGTTTTATTTCCTAAAATGTTTCAAATTTTTCTTTTGTAAAAATACACATATTGCTTGGCCAGGTGCCAGAGCGCGTGGTCAGGTGGTTGGTGGGCTCGGTCTGTGGGTCGCTCCGCCAGTCCTTCAGCCAGCCAGCCAGGCAGGGGCTGCTGGGCAGCTGGCAGTGAGGGTGGCAACCCTGCTGCCCCTCTCCTCCACCCCCTCTCCCGGTGCTCGGAACCTGGCGCTACCGCTGCGCCGCTGTCATTGAGTGGAAGATGCGCTGGGCGGATGGAAAGCCTAATGGCAAGTTTCCAAATTTGCTTTCATCTGTCCTATGGGCGCTAATGTCCAGAACAGTTCCCAGTCAATGAACACTATTTTGGTTAGTCAGTTCTGGAAATACCCGTCACTGCCAATTCAGCCTTCAAGCACTTGATTTTTGCCGTCCATTTCGGGAAAGTTCTAGCTTACGAGAGTCAGCCTAGGCAGAAAGAGAATCTTTCTTAGGTCCTTCGCAGCTCTCTTCACAGTATAGCCCTTCAGAAGAAAAAGGCTGGAGCAATCACCTCCTAAGAAGTTCATAACAAGGTTACGAAAAGAAAATGACCTTTTTGACAGCTACATGCAGCAACATGCACATGTGTTTTTGAATTACTTACCAAAACACAGTTGCTGATATTTACAAGAAGAGAGAAAACCGGAAAAGCACACGGCTGTCTACCTAATGGCAATATTGACGGTCAAAATAACAACAGCATACCAGACCCAACTTGGGTTTATGAGATCTTTTTGTTTTTTAAGGTCATTCAGTATTTATCAACAAAGTTAAGACCAAAACTCAGAGCCCAAGGTTGAGTTCAGTGCTGCTCCTACTACACTAAAATAATAGCTGGCATTTACATAGTACTTTAACATTTGCCAAGCACTTTATGCATATTATCTCATCTGAGTCACATAATAACCTTTTGAAGAGTGTTGGAGCTTGCTGTTGTTCAGTCATTCAGTTGAAACTTAATAACCCCATGGACCTGAGGCCCTTTTTTTTTTTTTTTTAGTGATGCAATTGGGCTTAAGTGACTTGCCCAGGGTCACAAAGCTAGTAAGTGTTAAGTGTCTGAGGCTGGATTTGAATTCAGGTACTCCTCACTCCAGGGCCGGTGGTCTATCCACTACGCCACCTAGCTGCCCCCTCTGAGGCTCTTCTGTCGTCCCCTATCTCTCAGTTTGTCCAAGCTCATATTCATTGCTCCATGACACTATCCATTTCATCCTCCTGCCATCCTTTTCTCCTTTGGTCTTCAGACTTTCCCAACATCAAGATTTTTTCCTAAATTCTTTCTTCTCATTATGTAGCCAAAGTATTTTCAGCTTTAATATTTGTCTTCCCAATGAATAACCTGAATTAATTTCTTTATGTATTGACTGATTTGACCTTCTTGTGTCCAAGGGACTCTCAAAGGTCTTCTCCAGTACCACAATTCAAAAGTGTCAAATCTGCAGATCTCAGTTTCCTTGCAGTTCAATTCTCACAGTCATATATTACTACTAGAAAACCACAGCTTTGTCTATATGGACTTTTGTCAGCAAAATTATATTTCTGCTATCGAGTATCCTGTCCAGATTTGCTGTAGCATTCCTTCCAAGGAGGAAGGGTCTTTTAATTTTGTTGGCTCCAGTTGGTTCATGAGATCTTTCAGGGAACATTAACTAATGAAACCAGATGTCTCTCTTGTGAAACTATAAGTAGCAAAGATGAAGACTTTTTAGACCTTTCTGTTGATGTGAAGCAAAACACATCAATTACTCACTGTTTAAAGGGTTTTAGCAACACAGAAACTCTATGCAGTGAATACAAATATTACTGCAAAGACTGTCGCAGCAAACAGGAAGCACACAAAAGGATGAAAGTAAAAAACTGCCCATGATTTTGGCACTGAATTTGAAGAGACTGAAGTATACAGCTCAGCTTCAATGATACACAAAACTTTCTTATCGGGTACTTTTTCCTTTAGAACTTAGACTATTTAATACTTCAGGATATGCCACCAATCTGGAAAGAATGTACGACCTTGTTGCTGTTGTGGTTCACTCTGGAAGTGGTCCTAATCTAGGCCATTACATTGCAATACTTAAGAGTCACAACTTTTGGTTATTGTTTGATGATGACATTATAGAGAAAATAGATGTACAAGCTATTGAAGAATTCTACGGGTTGACATCAAACATCTCAAATAACTGAGTCTGGTTACATCCTCTTCTATCAGTCTCGGGACTGAATGGGAACTGCGGTGAAGAGATACTTTCTGCCTCATTTCTTTGGTTATTTTGGAAAGGATCAAGCACTGATTTTTCAAGAAAAGTGAAATGCAGGGAGCTCAGGGGGCAGTAGCGCACTTTGCATACAACATGCAAAGACTATGGATTAACAAGCCCTTCACATCATGGTAGTTGATTTATTTGCTCAGGTATCATGCTATCTGTACAGCTCCATGAAAGAATAATTTGAAATCAGAGATACCAGTTTCTCCTGTCAGAATAGCCTTCCAGTAATTGACATGCATTTTTTCTTTGTTATTTGTAGCCATAACTTTGAAAGCCTTTGGGGTGCAGTAGAAAGAATAGGAAGCTGTGCTAGATTGTAATGATTATTTAAAAAGAAGACACTGAATACACTACATAAATTAACTTACATTCAGTTTGGAGAAGAAGTTCTGGTTTTTCATGAATCACCCTGAAATATATCTTGGGCCCCCAAACACTTGTAGTTGCCTTCCTGACTTACTAGACTACCATGATGAACTCCAGTGTCAGTAGGCAAGTATGTTTTGCGTCTCTGAAGAAGTTTCTAATAATACACAGTATGTGTATATGTAGGGAACAATTGGTCAAATGTGGCTTTTTGCTTCACTGAAGGGAAAGACCGGCTCTGTAATTATAGTTTATTCTTACTTATTTGACTTGTTGTATCTGCTAGAGTCTAAGTATTGTATGAATTGTCAATGATTCTATCAACAAGTCTTAAGGATACTTCTGTTAGCTTTAGTCAGTTAACCTTTTTAAGTGTTTAACATTCTATTTTGAAGGATAAATGTAAATTCTATTTAAAATCATTTAAGATAATCTTAAGAAAATTCTATGAGAGAAGGTAAATTTTTCTTTTTCTCAGGAGTAACTGGTATCTCTGTCTAATAGTTTTTCCTTCCATTTTAATTTGAAGTTCATCTATTCTAGATTTAAGGAAAGCTCAAAAAAAAAAAAGAGAAAGCTCTGAAATTTTTCTTACAACTGTTGGAATGATAAAAGAAATGTGTACCATAAAGAGATGCTGATGCAGTGGTGATATTCTTTATAGTCCTTAAATGTACTGACTGTTCCCATTGAGGGTGTGCTTGGAAACCTGACATTACATATGATATTCCAGTAGGTCATTTTTTTTTCCTTGTGAATGATCCACTCACTCTTTAGCAGTCTAGGTGATTAGCTGAGTGTACACCCTTTCAATAGGAAATTTTCTTGAATAATCTTAGGAATTCAAAAAGATATAAGCCAGCATTTTTGCTGTTTTGCAATAATACTAGAAAGAATTTTCAGAAATTTAAATTTTTGTTTGTATAAGATTTTCTGTTTGGGGTTTGAGTATTCTTTCCTTTGTATCTGAAGATCTTCCTCTTGGGGGCTTACAGAACACGACATCAAGGTTCAGCTACTGCACTGATAGTGAATTATTTAACTTGAAAAGTCTTTGAGCAAAGAATGAAGGAAGAGTTGGTACATGACTATTTAAAAATATTAAACATTTTTATTTATAGTTTTGATTTCCAAATTTTATTCCTCCTTTCCTCCCTCCCCTCCCCTCTTTCTGAGGCAGTAAGCAATCAGATATGGGTTATATATGTGCAATTATGTAAAACATGACCAGATTTGTCATTTTGTACAAGAAAACTTGATTAAAAGAAAAAAAAGAAAGTGGAAAAGAGAATGCTGTGTTCCATCCATATCAGTTCTTTCTCTGGAGGTGGACTGTGTGCTTCATCATGAGTCCTTTGGGATTGTCCTGGATCATTGTATGGCTGAGAATAGTGAAGTCATTCCCAGTTCTTCATCAAACAACAGCGCTGTCTCTGTGCACAACCTTCTCCTGGTTCTGCTCACTTCACTCTGCATCAGTTCATACAGGTCTTTCTAGGCCTTTCTGAAGTCATCCTGATGGTTATTTCTTAGAGCACAAGAATAGTCCCTCACCATCACATACCACAGCTTTTTAGCCATTCCCCAGTGGATGGGTCTTCCTTTGATTTCCAATTCTTAGCCACTACAAAAAGAGCTGCTGTAAATATTTTTGTACAAATAGGTGTTTTTCTCTTTTGGAGGATGTCTTTGGGATATAAACTTAGCAGTGGTATCACTAAATCAAAGGGTATATGCACATAGTTCCAAATTTCTCTCCAGAATGCTTGGACCTTTTCACAACTCCACCAATAGTGGATTAGCATCCCAGTTTTCCCATATCTCCACCAACATCCAATAGTTTCCTTTTTTTGTTATATTTGCCACTCTGATATGTGTGAGGTGATACCTCAGAGTTGTTTTAATTTGCATTTCTCTGATCAACAGTGATGAAGAGCATTTTTTCATATGATTATAGATAGCTTTGGTTTCTTTGTCTGAAAACTCCCTGTTCATATCCTTTGGCCATTTATCAATTGGGGAATGACTTGTATTTTTTGGGGGGGGGGGCAATGAGGATTAAGTGAATTACCCAGGGTCACACAGCTAGTAAGTGTCAAGTGTCTGAGGCAGGACTTGAACTCAGGTCCTCCTGAATCCAGGGTCAGTGCTTTATCCACTGCACCACCTAGCTGCCCCTGACTTGTATTTTTATAAATTTGAATCAGTTCTTTATAAATTTAAGTAATGAGACCTTTATCAGATATACTTGTTTTAAAAATTCTTTCCTAGTTTTCTGCTTCCCTTATAATCTTGGTTACATTTAGTTTTATTTCTGCAAAAACTTTTCAATTTTATATAATCAAAAAATTATCTATTTTATATTTTGTTTTGCTCTCTATGAGGGTGCATGACTTTTTGTTCATGAATGATTGTGCACTCAATATAGCCCTTGAAACTGAAATGCAGCAGAGTAGGGATCAATTCTTTGCTACTTCTGCTTATTTTGGTCTAATAATTAACACCAAGAAAACAGAGGTTCTCCAACAGTCAGCAGCACACCATCCATACATAGAACTGTAAAAAAAAATAATTATTAGCTAATCTAATCTGAAAAAATTTATAATAACTGTACTTATATGAAAAATTATAAGTATATGAAAAAATTATAACTTTAGAAAAATTATAATCGGGCTGTAAGTCCCTTCGTGGTCGACATTCAAATGTAAAAATATTTTAGCTAGCTTGCCTATTGTGGGCCTAATTTAGGGGAACTAATCTGTGGCCTTTTGACTGGCTGGCTATATGACTGCTATTAACTTAGTATGGGCCGTTTAAAAATTTCTCCACACTGCTCCCAAATTGGTAAGCAAAAGATTAAGAAGCCTCTTAACTAAATAATCAAAGCAGAGTTTATTTATGAGATACAATTTAAACATAAAAATACAGGGAAATAAAATGTACAACCTGACTGCTTTCCAGTGTGTCTCTTTCCACCCACCACATCCGGAACTTTTTAGCCTCCTCCTGTGTACCAATGGACCTTCTTCTACTGTCCTCGTAATGCTCCAGCGTCCCCCTGGCCTCCTTGCTTCCTCCAACCTCCTGTACCGTCTCCTGTTCTATCTGTCTGCTCAGTCTGTCCGCTTCCCCCTTACTGTCTAACTCCCTGATATATATCTTCCTTCTCTCCACTCAAACCTCGGGGCTCCCTGTGCCCCTGCACATGCCAAACTAATCCACACTAGGGCTGCGGCTGGGGAGACTCAACCACACCCAGGGGCCCATGCGCCCCACTGCCCGCCTGGGACCTCAGCTTGGGCTATGCCAGAGCCGGACCTGGACGAGCCCGGGATCTCTGGGATAGATTCTCCCAGGGCGGAGGGAGCTGGGGCTTTTCCCCCAGCCGTCTGACCTGACATCCCATAAAACACATGGGGCTTTTTTTTTTTTGGCTCTGCTGAAGTAGAGGTAGAGGGGTACCAGTCCCTCCCACACAGAAAAAACCTTAAGGACCCAAGGCTTGCTTGCTTTCTTTTCTTTTTTTTCTTTTTTTTTTTTTTTTTGCAGGGCAATGAGGGTTAAGTGACTTGCCAAGGGTCACACAGGTAGTAAATGTCAAGTGTCTGAGGCCAGATTTGAACTCAGGTCCTCCTGAATCCAAGGCCGGTGCTTTATCCACTGTGCCACCTAGCTGCCCCTGCCCAAGGCTTTCTAATCTCAGCCCAAAGGTAGGGTCCCCAAATCAAAATAAATTTCCACAGAACCATTAGTTACAACAAATCTGACTCCACATGGGGTCTTAAAACTGAATGTGGAGGTTGTTAAAAATTTGGCAGAAAAAAGTTATGCATATCTATTTTATATACCAAATGTCCAGGGTTGTGTAAAAATTTCTCAGGTAAAAAAGTGGAAAAAGTTTTAAAAGCCCTGAATTATAGCAAATGGAAGGTGTGGGAGGAAAGAGGTATTAAGCTGCCTATCAGACTCAAGGTCTAGAGGGCTGTTCAGGTGACTTCATTGTTGGACACCTGTGAAACCTGGAAAGTCTATCAATACTATGCCAGGAAGCGGACTCACTTATATTTGAATGGTCTTGGGAAGATTCTGAAGATCACCTGGTAAGATAAAATACTAGACACTGGAGTCCTTTCTCAAGTTTAAATGCCAAGCATTGAAATTCTACTGCAGAGAGTGCAAGTTCAAAAGCTTGGATATGTTTGAATGCCAAATGTACAATTTTCCTAAAAGACTATTTTATGAAGAACTCACACAAGGCGGGTACTAACATGGTGATCAGAAGAAGTGATATAAAGACACTCCTAAGGTTTCTCTGAAGAACTTTGGAACTGATTGCATGACATGGGCGACACTGGCAGGGGACCTCCCAGCATGACACACCTACATCAAAGAAGGTGCTGTGCTCTATAAGCAAAGCAGAATTGCAGTTGCTCAAAAGAAATGTGAGATGCACAAATTTAAAAACATCTCCACTCTATATGTTAATATGGACTATTTGTGCCTGATTTGTGGCAGAGCCTTTTGAACTCATGTTGGTCTGTTCAGCCACAGTCTGACACACTGTACCTTGATTCCAATATAGTGATGTCATTTTGGTTCTATTGCATCACTGTATTACTTAGAATAGCTATCTTTCACAGTAGATCATCGTACAATATTGCTGTTACTCTGTACAATGTTCTGGATCTGTCTGTTTCACTTTGCATTGGTTCATCTAAGTCCAGGTTTTTCTGAAATTATCCTTTTCATCATTTCTTATAGCACAATAACATTCCATGATAATCATATACCACAACTTTTCCAGTCATTCCCCAGTTTATGGGCATCAACTCAATTTCCAATTTTTTTGCCACCAGTAAAAGAGCTTCTAGAAATAATTTTGTATGTATATGTTCTTTTTTTCTCTCTTTGGGACAGACTTAGTAGTGGTATTGCTGGGTCAAAGGGTATGCATGATCTTATAGCTCTTTGGGCATAGTTCCAAATTGCTCTTCAGAATCCTCGAATCAGTATGCGACTTTACCAACAGTGAATTAATGTCTCAATTTTTCCACACCCCTGTCAACATTTTTATTTACCTTTTCTGTAATAATTTGATACATGTGGGGTGGTACCTCGGGGTTGTTTTTTTTGTTTGTTTTTGTTTTTGCGAGGCAATGGAGGTTAAGTGACTTGCCCAGGGTCACACAGCTAGTAAGTGTGAAATGTCTGAGGCCATAGTTGAACTCAGATACTCCTGAATCCAGGGCCAGTGCTTTATCCACTGCGTCACCTAGCTGCCCCCTTCGGGGTTGTTTTAATGTGCTTTTCTCTAATCAATAGTGATGTAGAACATTTTTATATGACTAGATAGCTTTGATTATTTTACCTGAAAATTGCCTGGTCATGTCGTTTGACCATTGATCAATTGAGGAATGGCTCTTTTATAAATTTGACGCATTTCTCTATATATTTGAGAATTGAGATCTTTATCAGAGAAATTTGTTATGAATTTTTTCACAGTTATGATTACTGGGTATTTTCCCTTCATCCCATTCCGCCCATTTATTCTACCCTCCTTTCACTTTGTCCAACCTCAAATGTATTTTGCTTGTTACTTTTACCTTCTCCAATCCACCCTCCCTTCTATCAGACCCCCCCCCCCGCCTTTGATCCCCTTCCCTTCTTACTTTCCTGTAGGGTAAGATAGAGTCCTACACCAAGCTGAGTGTGTATGTTATTTTCTTTTCGAGTCAGTTCTAATGAAAGTAAGGCTCACTTTTTCAATCTTCCTCCTTCTTCCTCTCCAGTGTGAAAAGTCTTCTGTACCTCTTTTATATCAAATAATTTACCCCATTCTACTTCTTCTGTCCCTTCTCCCAGTATATTCCTCTTTCACTATTTTGTTAGATAATCATCCCATCATTTTTTTTTTTTTGGTGAGGCAATTGGGGTTAAGTGACTTGCCCAGGGTCACACAGCTAGTAAGTGTTAAGTGTCTGAGACTGGATTTGAACTCAGGTTCTCCTGACTCCAAGGCTGATGCTCTATCCACTGCACCACCTAGCTGCCCCTTTCCCATCATTTTCAACTCACACTGTGCCCTCTGTCTATGTCTACTCCTTCTAACTACCCTAATAATGAAAAAATCCTTAGGAGTTAGGCCTAGTCTTCTTGATGTAACTTATCATGGTTCTTCTAAATATTCAGGCTCTCCAGCAACTCTCTACATGCACCACTTGGTGGCAGCTGAGAGCTATCCTTGGAGCAGCTGGATGCTGCAGACAGTGGATACTTTTGTTCAGTGAGATTACCAAACCCCTTGTTTCTTTGATACCTTTGCAGCCAGCTGCTCAACATCTTTCAGCTATGGTAGACCGCCAAGGGGCCCTGTTACCTTCATTTGCACTGGGACTCACAAATTATGATGTCTTTCACTCTTTTGCACATAAGCAGAGAGGGGTGGCTTCAGCTGGATGCTGTGGCTACTGGGACACCACCAAGCCTTTGGGACGTAGCAACTATTGCCATTTTATGATTTGGTTTTGAGGTCCCTTTGATAGTGCAGTGTCTCCATGAATTTGAGGCCCTCTTACTTCATCACCAGACTTAGTCTTTCTCAAGTCAGAGACTTGCCAAATATAAAATGACTTTGTTGGGCAATGAAAATTCATCCTTAAGCATTGTAAAATCCTTAATCTTGCTACAAAGCTGCCCAATTTACCATTGGGGAGAGGGGCATTATATGACTGTGAAAAGCCCTGCAATTCTTTTCCTTTTTTCATGTTCTTAAATGTTTATTGACTTTTAATAACATTCTTATTTCAAATTTTGAGTTTCAAATTCTTTCTCTCTTTCCCTCCCTCTCCTTCCCTCTCCCTTAGATAGTAAACAATTAGCTGTAGGTTATACATGTACAATTATATAAAACTTTTCTGTATTTGTCATTGAAAGATTCATATATGAATTAGTGTAAGATTATCCAGGCACAGGCCTAGTTGAAATGACCTTCAGTTCACCCTTATGTGACTGGAATTTCATGACCCCCAAATTATCTTTTGTGTGACTCCACTGTTATCCACAAGTATATGTTTATGTCAAGAGAAGCCTGAAAACATGAAGGATAACAACCTTGATGGACCCTGGCCAGGCCCTCAAAGCTGCACTTGATTAAACTGCCCCTGAGTTCCCTAGCGATTCCTAGGAATCAACATCAATTCTTCTGGGGTCCCTGCAGGGTTGGCCCCTCCTGGGACTTTATGTAAGGATTCACATTGTTCCAATATCCTTGGCAGTAAGCCTTCTTTGTTCTCAGACTTTTTAAGCTCAGCCCTTCCCCAGTGTAGTAGGAATCTCACCCGTGGGGCGGATGCATTCCCCGGGACTCTGGAAGCTGTGAACTGGGATTCCCCAGCTAGAAATCCAGATGTTGGTGCTCTCCTGACTTGGTGATGTTTTATTTGATTTATATATGTATATATAAAATTTTCAAGATTTGCCTTATGTGTGATTGTATTAGGTTGTATTGTATATTTTCTTTATAAAACTGATCTGCTTTTACCTGTCCTTTAATTATCATATTCAATAAAAAATCATTTTAATCTCTGTTTATGAGTCCATCCCCCACACTGAAATATTATATTCAATTTTGCTTGGTAGATGATTCTTCATTGTAAATCTAATTCCTTTGCTTGACACTATATCACATTCTAAGTTCTCCAGATCCTATGGAATCCTGATTGTAGCTCCGTGATACTTGAATTGTTTCTTTTGGGATGCTTGCAATGCTTCCTCCTTGATCTGTGAGCTCTGAAATTTGGCTATGATGTTCTTGGGAGTTTTCATTTTGGGATTTCTTTCAGGCAGTGATAAGTGGATTCTTTTCATTTTATTTTGCCCTCTGGTTCTAATATGTCAGGGAAGTTTTCTTTGATAATTTCTTGAAAGATACTGTACAGGATTTTTTAATCAGGTCATCCAATAATTTTTTTATCAGGTAGTCCAATATTTTTTTTCAGGTAGTCCAATAATTCTTGTATTATCTCCTCTGGATGTATTTTCTAGATCAATTGTTTTTCCAATGAGAAATTTCACATTTTGTTCTATATTTCTTTACTTTTAAAATTTTGTTTTATTATATCTTAATATCTCATAAAGTCATTAGTTTCCATTTGTTCTATTCTAATTTTTAAGTAATTATATTCTTCAGCGGCCTTTTGGACTTCCTTTTCCACTTGGCTGATTGGTTTTTTGAGAGTTATTTTCCTTGGTAAATTTTTGTATATCTTTTCCCATGCTATTGACTCTTTTTTTGTAATTCTCTTGCATTACTCCCATTTCTTTTCCAAATTTTCTTCTACTTTTTTAATTTGCTTTTTAAATTTTTTTCTTTATTTTTTGATTATGCAAAGTATTACCATATTTGTTATTTTGTGCAAGAAAACTTGATTAAAAGAAAAAATGGAAGTGAAAAACAACATGCTTCAGTCTGTTCCATCAATATCAATTCTTTCTTTGGAGTTGGATAGTATGTTTCATCAATAGTCCTTTCGGATTGTCTTGTATCATTGTATTGTTGAGAAAAATCAAGTCATTCACAGATCATCAAACAAAATTTCTGTCATTTGGAACTGTGCCCAAGTGGCTATGGGACTGTGGATACCCTTTGACCCAGCAATACCACTACTAGTTCTGTATTCCAATGAGTTCATAAAAAAGGCTCTTCTGGCAAAACAATGATCCAAGACAATTCCAAAGAACTCATGATAGAAAATTTTCTCTATATCCAGAAAAAAGAACTGTGGATTCTGGATTTAGATTGAACCATACTATTTCTAATTTTGTTTTTGTTTTTTGAAGCTTTTTTCTTCTGTTCTGATTTTTCTTTCACAAGATGACTAATGGAGAAATATTTTTTGGGGGGGGGGGGTGAGGCAATTGGGGTTAAGTGACTTGCCCAGGGTCACACAGCTACTTACTAAGTGTCAAGTGTATGAATCTGGATTTGAACTCAGGTCCTCCTGAATCCAGGGCGGTGCTCTATCCACAGTACCACCTAGCTGCCCCCCAGAAATATGTTTAATGTGACTGTAGATATATAACCTATATCAGATTGCTTTCTTTCTTGGGGAGGGGGAAGGGAAGAGAGGGAGGGAGAAAAATTTAGAACTAAGGATCTTATGGAAACATGTTGAAAACTATCTTTACATGTAACTGGAAAATTAAAAAATACTATTATGATTAAAAAGTTAAAAAAATATTGCTTTCTCTATGCACAATGTTCTCTTGGGTCTGCTCACTCCACTATACATAATTTCATACATGTCTTTCCAGGCCTTTCTGACATCATTATGATTATCATTTCTTATAGCACAATAATATTCCATCACCATCATATACCACAGTTTGTTTAGCCATTCACCAATTGGTGGGCATTCCTTTGATTTCCAATTCTTAGCCACAACAAAAAGAACTGCTATAAATATTTTTGTACAAATGGGTCTTTTTCTTTTTTGGGGAACGTCTTTGGGATCTAAACCTAGCAGCGGTATTGCTGGATCAAGGGGTATGCACAGTTCTATAGCCCTTTGGCACAGTTCCAAACTGCTCTCCAGAAGGGTTGGATCTTTTCACAACTCCACCAACAGTGGATTAGCACCCCAGCTTTCCCACATCCCCTCCAACATCCAACATTTTTCTTTTTATTATATTTGACACTCTGATAGATGTGAGGTGATACCTCAGAGTTGTTTTCATTTCATGTGTATGTTTTTAATCTCTGTCCTTCTGGAATCAATAACATCACTGTTCTGTGATGACTTTGAAGTGGAAAGGTAGAAACCATGGTATAAAGCAAAATATGTTTTTGGTGATTGGAGAGAGCAAACTGCTCCTCCCTTAGAGTTTCTATCACGAGCTATGTCTGTCTGTTCATATGGGGAGTCACTTTAGGACTCAAGGACTTGTGGATTCAATCAGGAGAGCTTCAGTTACCCCAGGTGTTATAAACATAGCAACCTGAGAACATGCTTCTTGTCCTACTCGCCAGGCTTATAACCCCACATATCTTTGGTGTCCAAGTTGATGATGGGCACCCTCTAGCTTATGCCTCCTTTGAGCATTTGCAGATTGATTTCCTCTGTATGCCTAAGGCTGGCCAGTATAAGATTTGTCTTGTTCTCGTTGATCAGCTCACCCAATGGGTGGAAGCTTTTCCTGACTCTTTTTTTTCTATTAATATCTCTTGGATTAAATAAACTATTTTACTAGGTAAAGGAGATATGTGTGTATATATATGTACAAATAAAAAAACTATATGTATATATATACATATATATATATGTGTGTGTGTGTATGTATATGAACAATGCATCATTTTTAACAATATGGTTACTCTTCAGTTTCCAGAACTCTTGAAGTCTGGTAGTGACACTGGTATCATTGGAGCTTCCTCTCCAACTAGGAAATGCCTAAAAGCCACTGAATACCCAGGGTCAACCACAGAGAATGATTGCTGGAGTATGTGTTTTATACAATAAGCATTACTAGTCAGATAATCACAACTCTGAACAATAGCCCAACAGAAATTGATCATAGCATCATAAGTGAATATCAAGGCTTAACCAGTTGAGCTGGGGTCTTACATCTGGGCTATGCAAGCAATACCAGGTATATGTGAGAAAATAATGGATTTTGAGATGCCCAGAGGCACCCCCAGGGGGTTATATTAAGACTGATTGGATTGACTTTGCTAATTGACTCACTTGGAGTTAACTTGATTGGAACCACACCTACCTGAAGGCCTGGCCCTCAGGTGTGTTCTCTGAGCTCTGACCTTGGCACATTCTGCTCATGGACTGCCCTCAAGTCCAGTGAACCAACGGATTTGGGTGATGCTGGCCACTTAGCTTGGAGTGATGTGTAGGGACCACATCTTGTCCAGACCCGTAGGAAGTTTCTGCTCACAGAGGCACAGGGACATCCTCTTTTTGGCCTGAGACTTGCAAGTGGAGGCACCTTTTTTTCTCTGTCCTCATCTATCCTAGCTAGGCTTTCCTAACTTTCAGGGCCATGTGCTCTATCTTTACTAATACTTAATATGCTTTAATAAATGCTTAATGCCCCAAACTGGTCCTAAGGCTTCTAATCTATAAGTAACAAATACATTAGAAACCCCAGCTAATTTTCTCTAAACTTGGGACAGAAATAAGGCAACCACATATAATTTTAAATGACACAGGTATAAAGAGGAACAAAAGATATAATAA
The DNA here is from genome assembly GCF_019393635.1 of Dromiciops gliroides. Lineage (NCBI taxonomy): Eukaryota > Metazoa > Chordata > Mammalia > Microbiotheria > Microbiotheriidae > Dromiciops > Dromiciops gliroides. The sequence continues at coordinate 763,853,822 of NC_057861.1, forward strand.
TTCAAAGCCTTGACAAAGCACCTATCTGTCAGCTAGGCTGAGTCAAACTGGTTTAATTTATACTAATGAGGCCATCCTAGACCAGTGTAGAAAGATTTTCAGGAACCCAAAATAATGTTCCTTGGTAAATGTAATCAAAGCAAGAAAATTGCCTGGGAAGATAAGCTACTGAGTGCTTTTATGCCCTAGTCTAAGCATCAACTTTCCCTGCTCAATGCAGAGAAGCAACATTGTCTTCAAATTTGTTTTCCTATTGCTGCTTTATTACATTTGCATAAATATGTCTGATTGTTTCAGAGGAAGAACCTCTAATAAGAATTAATCTGTCTCTTAATAACACTCGTCGTTCTCTGGTTATCTCTAATAAAGGAAGATGCAATTCTTTGTACTACACTGTCATGGCCTAACCTAGTTCGATCTCACAAGTGGGTAGAAATTTCTGCATGTGGTACTTGAAAGATCATTTGACGCTGGACCCCATGGGATGTCAAGAAAAATGTTCTGGCAATTAGTGATGTCCAAAAGTGAAGTAGATTGCCTTAGAAGGTCATAGGTTCCTTCCTTGGGGGTCTTCAAGCAGGGGCTAGATTACCACTTGTCAAGGACATTATAATAGAGATTCAGAGGTGCTTAACCTTTGTGTGTGTCCTGGACCCCTTCAGAAGTGTGCTGAAGCTTGTAGATACCTTCTCAGAATTAGATTTTTAAATGTATAAAATACAATGCATAGGATTAAGAGGGAGACCAATTATATTGAAATACAGTTATCAAAATAATTTTTAAGAAAGGGTTTACAGAAATCATTCCCCAATGGAAAAATGGTGAGAGGATATGAATAGGCAGTTTTCAGATGAAGAAAACAAAGCTATTTACAGCCATATGAAAAAATGATCTAAATCACTGTTGACTAGAGAGATGCAAATTAAAACAACTCTGAGGTACCACCTCACACCTATTAGATTGGTTAACATGACAAAAAAGGAAAATAATAGATGTCGGAGAAGCTGTGGAAAAATTGGAACACTAATGCAATTGTTGGTGTAGCTGTGAACTGATCCAACCATTCTGGAGAGCAATTTGGAACTATGCCCAAAAGGCTATAAAGCTGTACATACCCTTTGACCCAGCAATATCGCTATTAGGTCTCTTTCCCGAAGAGATCATAAAAAAGGGAAAAGGACCCACATGTACAAAAATATTCATAGCTGCTCTTTTTGTGGTGGCAAAAAATTGGAAATTGAGGGGTTGCCCATCAATTGGGGAATGTCTAAACAACTAATGGAATACTATTGTGCTGTAAGAAACGATGTGCAGGCGAATTTCAGAGAAAACCAGAAGGACTTACATGAACTGATGCTGAGTGAGATGAGCAGAACCAGGAGAACATTGTACATAGTATCAACAACATTGTGTGTTGATCAACTGTGATAGACTTGACTCTTCTCAGCAATGCAATTGTCCAAGACAGTTCCAAAGGACTCATGATGGAAAGTGTTCTCCAAATCCAGAAAAAAAAAAAAAGAACTGTGGACTCTAGATGAAGATTGAACCATACTATTTCTATTTTGTTATTGTTGTTGTTTTTCTTTTTGACGTTTTTCCTTTTTGCTCTGATTCTTCTTTCACAGCATGACTAATGTAGAAATATGTTTAATGTGATTGTGTATATATATATGTATGTATGTGTGTGTGTATATATGTATATATACACACACACATACATACATATATATATATATATAAAGCATTATTTTATTAACTGGGTTTGAATCTATGAACTTCTAGCTGGCTATCTGACTGCTTTTAATTTAGTATGGGCCCTTTAAAAAATCCCCCACTGCTTCTCCCAAATTGATAAGAAAAAGATTGGGAAGCCTCTTTCTTCAATTAAAGCACAATATTTATTTATGAGAATAAATGTTAGAGATAAGGCTAAAGAAATGTAAAGTATAGGACCTGAAACTTTGGCCAAAACAGACTCTCCACTTTCTCTTTCTCTTTTAACTGCCTATACTCCACCTCTCACCTTGGTGCCTCTGCTGTCTGTGCTTACAACCCCCAATGGACCACTTAGCATCTCTGCTCCCAGGCTATATAACCCTTCTCTCTCTGTCTCGACCCCCTCGAGTCTTCACTACCTTCCATTACTGTAGCTTTTACTCTTTTTCTCCTTCACTCCAACTCTCCTGACCTTCTCTCACCAACCGACCTTCTTCTAGCATTCTCCCTTTACTCTCTGTAGCATCCTTGCACTACATCTTCTCCACTTTCACTGTCAGCCCCCTTCACTATCTCTGCTCCTGAATATAAACTCTTCTTTATCACCAGATTCTCCGGCCATGCCCACACAAAAGCCAAGCTAATTCACTGGCCGATCTCAGGGCAGGTGTCCAAGGCCGGCAGGGACACTAAGCCTTCCTGCTATGCGCACCTGGAGCTGGGGCTCGGCGGAGGAAACTGGGGTTTAAGTGAGGCTGATGTGGGTATCCCCACTGAGCAGGACTTGGGCTCCCGAGGACTCCAGGCTGGATGGTTTCAGGAGAGCTAGTCACGCTGGGGGAGGGCCGGCCCATTTGGGGCATCCGAAGCCAATTTCAGTCACTCACTATACACACACACACACACACACACACACACACACACACACACACACACACACATATATATATACATATATATCAGATTACTTGCTGTCTTGGGGACGGGGGAGGGGAGGGAGGGAGAAAAATTTGAAACTAGAAATCTTATAAAAACAAATGTTGAAAACTATCTCTACATGTAACTGGAAAACAATAAAATACTTTTATGGAAAAAAAAGAAAGAAAGGGTTTACAAGGGGCAGCTAGGTGGTACAGTGGATAAAGCACCAACCCTGGATTCAGGAGGACCTGAGTTCAAATCCAGCTTCAGATACTTGATGCTTACTACTTACTGTGTGACCCTGGGCAAGTCACTTAACTCTCATTGCCCCCCCCCACACACACACACACATAAAAGAAAGGGTTTACAGGTCCCAGGTAAAGAACCTTTCATTATAGATTGGAATAGATGGTCATCCAGGTTCCCTCCAATTCTCAAATTCTATGATCTTGTCACCTCAGAAATTGACAAGAGGGGCGAAAAACTGGAAATAAACAAGATTCTCTAGACCAAAACTTCCTAAACTGTGGGTTATCACCCTATATGGGGTCACATAACTGAATGTGGGAGCCTTTACTGACTCTTGGTTGCTAAAATATTCCTGAAGAAGACTGTCCCTTCCTTCATCCCACTGGCCCTCATTGGATCTGATAAGGGCACCCACTGGACCAATTCTATCCTCTCCCAAATTTACTCTTATCCAGGAGTGACACCCTAAATCCACACACCTTACCACTTCCCAAAGCTCAGGTTAAGTTGAGCCTATGAAGAAGGAGCTTAGAATAATCATTGGCTAAATCTGTACTGAAACCCACCTGAAATGGCCTGTCTTTTCTCTAGCTTTGTTCTGTCTGTGCAACAGACCAAAGGGGAATTACATTTATCTCCTTTTGAAATACTTTTTGATCACCCCCCACCCCCACTCCAACCTAACAAAATCCCTTTCCTCAGTACATACATCCTTACTGGGAGGAAATACTTCTACTGCTTCCTATATCCAGGGATTACAGACAAGATGGCCACAACTCCAGGGTACAAAAGTATCAGTGCAGAATAGACCTTTGGACTTTTTACTCCACAGTCTGCAGGAGACAGAACTTTCAGTAGGATAATAAGTCCCAGCATTCTTGGGAAGGCCAGATCCAGGTGCAGCTGAACACCCTGACAGCAATCAAGATTGGAGAAAGGGACTTGTGGATATGTTGACTATCTCCCCCTGGCATGGCTGGCATCTCTTTACACTGATACTCCTGGCCCACTTTTCCATGTATCCTTCTGAGTTACTTCCTCAATTTGGATGCAGCCCACTGAGTGGGTGAGCCTTGAGTTGTTATGAAGTCTCCCAGGGTACCCTCTGAACCTAGACCTCCCCCCTCATCTTCTAGAACCACAGTTACAGACTCATTACCAACTACTGATGTTTGTGGGGGAATTGTCAGATGACAGAATAGAAACAATAAGTTTAATGAAGGAATATTTTCATGGAACAGCTACACACTTCCAGCATCACAGGATTTCTCCAACTACCACTTTCCCTGCAAAATCTGGGGCTGTGAGCCTCCATTTCTTTTCAGAGGCCCCTGGCTAAAATGGAAAAGCTGGTTGCCTTTCTCTTTAATAGTTCTTTTGGTTATTGCATTTCCTTGCCTTCTAATCAAACCTCCCAATTGCCTAGTTGTGATTTCAGCAATATTGCCCTTAGCCTTCTCCTCCCTAGTTTATTCTTCTCATGAAGAATGGGTAGCAAATAATGTTATTATTGACATTCACAGTCAGGTGGAGCATGGGCTATACCTTGCTAGAGCTATTGGGAACTGGGTCTGTCACCATGTCCATCAACACAATCCTGACCCGTGATGGTTGTTCCTGATCTACTTAACAAACTCATGCAACAGTTAATAATCAAAGAGAATAGTAACCATATATTGCCTTTTTAGAGCCATTCCCACCTTTTGTCTTTGTCAGCTCCACAGTTAACAGTATTGACTGGGATTTAAACATTTGGAAAAGACCTGTGCAGATTACTGTTCAACCTGTTAAATATTTCCAGACCTAAGAAAAATTTCTACTAGCTTGGGCAATCAACTCGTAGTGGATACAGTCAGAACAGTTTTGTGATTTTTTCCAACTTCATTTGGCAATATGTGGGTAGAAGTCAAGATAGCAGGTAGTGAGAATCCAGGGATGAGACTCAGCAAGTTTTGCAGTAGCTTAAAGGGGGTAAGGCCTTCAAGAGAAAAGAACAATGCAGAGTCCAACTGGTTAACTAAGGGGACAGAAGAGGGAAGCAAGGAGAGTATATCCAGGGCAGGAGTGCTGCAAGGCAGGTGTCAAGGGATTGGGGGTCACAGTGACAAAGAAGGATAGAGTTTGTGGTTGCAAGACAGAAGAATAGTAGATAGAATGACAACAGAATGGGACTAGAGAAGGGCATTTCAGAGTTCATGAACATGAATGTGGAACCCTTGTGGGTGATGGCAAGATCAAGACCATGGCCACTTGACCTGTAGCTGAGGTGAACAGGAAGAGTAAGTCATGGGAAAAGAGCAAGTTAAGGACCTGTGATATGTATGCTGGGATCCACCTGTATGAGGGCACGCAGTGGGGAGGAAAGACTGGGCACCAGGCACTGGACTTATTGAAGGAAGAAGGGAAGTGTCCTAGAGATTGGTAGACCCCAGCCACATGAATTCTGATTGGGTGGGATAGATTCAGTGAACCTCAAGGGAAGAGAGGTTACTGAGTGATGGAGGTAGATGGAAAGCCTGGAAGTGTCAACAGGGACCTTGGAGTATTACAACTCCCTTCCCTTGACCACTCCTGATTCAGGGGCCTGAGTGAGTGAAGGTGCAGTTAGTGTCAGAAAGGGAGGACAGGGAGGCTTGTCAGGGGAGAACTAGGTCCTAGTGAAAGTCAGAAGATGAAAGGAGTGGCAAAGGAAAAGATTTAGGAGAGAAGCAAGTTTTTTACTGAGAGAGGCACAGTCGAAGGGCAGGTAGCTTCTTCATTGGTGGGTAAACTTTGGAGTTTGCTAAAAGTCTTCCACATTTCACTTAGTTCTATTATAAGCGTTTATTCTATGCTGATGAAATGGGGTGGGGCATACTGAGTCTCTTCAGAATTAGAGATGGGGAACTTTCTGAAGGAATAACATTGAAAAATATGGGCCTTCCCTTCTGAATTCAGCTGGTCTGTCTCTGCAGTGGAGCAGCAATGATTCTGAGGTCTGGTTATTAGGCAAGTGAGAGCAGAATGGGGGATCACACTCTACCACAGCTTCCAGGGGCTGGCTCTGGGGGGCATCATATCCTACCAGCACTCGGACTTCCAGTAAGTTACTTTGGATCCTCCTCCTTACACTCAGGGTCATTCTCTAGGTTAGCTGTGAAGTCCATAGGCAAGAAATGCTTCTTCAGGGCCACCAAGTGGATGCCCTATGGAACTTGTAAGAACTTGTACCTTGTCCCTAGGCTGTAGTTGAACTGTTCTCCACCCTCAGTTGCCAAGATTTGTTTAGAAAGCCCCTGGGCCAGCTGTGACTGGTCTGTTCTGGCATGGAGTCAAATCTGGGAAGCAGCTTCATATTCTTCTTAGGAGGAAAAAGGAGTTCACAGGACATCAACCAGTCAACAAGAACCTTGGTGAGAATATCTTCTGTCTTTGCTTGAAAGAGAAACACATCTCCCCTTTAGGGTAGTTCAAAAAGGTGAATTCGGAGGCAAATTCAAGGTATCTGATATGGTACTTTCATTAGTGTTACCAGTAATTACCAAAAATTAGACTGCTCTCTGGGAAAGGACTAGTCACAAAGTCATTGGTACCAACAGCATGCTTAATTATTGATTCTCACATTTGATTGGTTTCCAGTTCACAGAGAATTAAGACGTCTTTATAAGAGGAAGTCTTTTCTGCAGAGCAAATGTAGTTCGATCTACTTTTGGAAGAACCCCAGCTGTGAGATCTGTCTTAGGGAGTATCTGGGAACTAACTGAATTCTATTTCTGGAGAAAAATCTGTCAGGAGATGGGAGTGATGCCCAAAATTTCTCTGAAATGCAATTCTGGTATGATTCAAGGTTGGAAGAACCCTTGCCGAGGTTACCTTTGCTCCCATGACATAGTTATGGACACCCCAAGTTGGCAATAATGGTCTCATCTGGGATTGACTCGTTCCAATATTGATGATGCACCAGTAAAAGGAATCTTGTGGAGGCCATGAAGAATGGTGACTTCCTTGGATCCCTTATGGAAGCTTGAATCAGAAGCCTTCAGGATCCAATTGTGACTGATGAAGATTCTTGTCCCCCTCCATGACTACCTCAAAATTTGGAACATGAAGTCCTACCACAACAGGCTGACACTTCTATTGCTGACATGTAAAAGCTAGGGGATATCCTGCTTGTTCCCAACCTTGAGTTAGCTGTCTACTTTTCTTTACCATACTCCTAAAAAGGAGAGGGGAATGGGAGGGAACTAGAGTGACGTTTTAAGCAGAAGACTTCCAGGAATGTTTTTCTCAAAGCTCAAAGGGATCTCTAATGTTGTATGTACTCCTTACCCAATCCTTTTCCTATTTTGCAAATACATGGGAAGTGTTGTTTGCTTCATATTGTAATGGATTTGTGACTTCATTGGTGGAGAGGAATTGCCACAAAAATGGGGATGCTACTCTGCCTGCCCATCCTGATATTTGTCCATCACTTCCCATGCTAAGTCCTTCCACTCACTGTCTTGACACATGGGTTGGCCACATAAGCCCTCTCTAGATATCGGAGTATATGCTCATTTCCTCTTTAAGGCATAGTCACCTCTTCTCTGTAACCTTTCCTCTATTCTTCTCTATCAGTAATGGGTTGTGGCAGCTTCAGGTCCTCTACATGTCCTCTTCTATGCCTTTTGGATGAACCTCAATTTGCAGCCTATGTGGACAGTGACCACAGAAGGAAATCCCCCACTGCACTAGACAGTAAGGGTAGGCCCTTGGAACTGAATTCCTACTCTATTACTTCATAATTGCATGGCTTTAGGCCAGTTACTTCTTGCTCTGTGCCTCAGTTTTCTTACTCAATTGAGAGTGTTATACTGCAGGGATACTCTGGTCTTCCCTCCCTGTATCTTGAAGTCTATGGTCCTTTGCTGGGCTTGAAAAGGCAAGTATGATTGTTCTCATGGGGGAGCCTCTCTTGGGTCTAGAGCTTTTCTTAAGATTTGGACAGTAGCATCTTAGACAGAGCCACTAGGTGGCACCATAGTGCATAGAGTGCTGGGCCCAAAGTCAGGAAGATGCATCTTCCTGAGTTCAAATCTGGACTCAGATACTTATTGTATAAAGGTATTCCATTCATAGGGAATTCCCTAGCACACAGAGAAAGCCACTTAACACTGTTTGCTTCAGTTTCCTCATCTGGAAATTAACTGGAGAACAAAATGGTAAGCCACTCCAATATCTTTGCCAAGAAAACCTCAGTGGGGCCATGAAGAGTCGGACATGACTGAAAAATCACTGAACAATATTGTAGACAGGTGCCACATTGTATGAATCCATGAACTATTGTGAAATATTTTTGATGACTAGCCTAATTTGGGGGGACTGATATATGGATGACTAATCTGGGGATTTATGACTATTTGGCTATCTGACTTGGTTAATTTAATGTGGGCCATTTATAAAGTTCCACCACACTGCTCCCAAACTGATAGATTAAAGATTAAGAAGCCTCTTAACCAAATAATCAAAGCAGAGTTTATTTATGAGATACTATTTAAAATTAGGAATACAGGGAAATAAAGTGTACAACCTGACTGCTTTCCTGTGGTCTCTTTCGCACCTGCTGCTGCTGAATACAATAAGGGCTTTAGCCGCCTCCGACCTCCTGGTTTGTATTAAGGCCTGTTAACCTTCTGTCGTCCTGCTCTGTCAGTTTGCCCTTCGGCCTCTCTTTTGCCTGCTCCTAGTCCTCGTCTTCTCCTGCATCCTCGTAGCCCCGTCTCTAGTCTCCAATCTTTGCCGTCTCCTCAGCCGCCTCTTGACCTCTTCTTGTCCGTCCAAACCCGAGTCTTGTCTATCTAGTCCGTCCTCAGCCCGTCCTCTAGTCTGTCTCCCCTTTAATCTTGTCTCTCTATCTAGTCCGTCCTCGCTCCTTCTTTTTTATTTCCCCTAACTCCCAGGTCTATATATACCTTTTCTTCTCTCCACTCAAACCTCGGGGCTTCCTTCACCCCCACAGACCAAGCTAATCCGCCAGCCAGAGCTGCAGCTGGTTGGGGGGTGTGGTGTGCACTCCCCCTTCACGTACCTCAGCACAGGCTATCTTTCAGATAACTCCGCTCAGGTCGAAGGGAGCTAGGGGCTTTTTTCCCCCCCAACTGTACTGACCTGGCGTCTTGTATAACCCACGGGGCTTCTTTCTCCTCAGCTGAAGCTGAGGGAGGAGGGGGAGAGACCCTGAGGGTCTAAGGCCCTTCTAATCTCAGCCTAAAGGTTAGGGTCCCCAAATCAAAATAAATTTCCACACTATCTTGGGAAGGTCTTGCCACAGACTCAGTAATTCAGTACCAAATGGCTACTCTCTACTGACCACAGACAATGGGAAAGTGCCAAGTTTACTTACACCATAGGGTTCCTAGGGGAGGGCAACTATAGACAGCCCTTCAATTTAGGTAGGCATGTGTTAGCATATACACACATCAGGGAAGGTGCCTGAGAATTCTTCAAAAGCCACCATAACCTTGCTCAGGGAATTGTCTGGGTTTGAGTCTTCTGCCAAAGGTTATTTAGAAGAACAGGAATTACCAAGATTGGTGGAGCTTTGTTTCTCTATTGTAGGACTCCTGTTGTTTCCATTAACTAAACCCCTGTTTCAGACCACCTCTGAAAGCTCTCAGTTGCCTAATTGTTTTTTTTTGGGGGAAGCAATCAGGGCTATGACTGGTCCAAGGTAACACAGCTGGTGTCTGAAGCCAGATTTTAACTCAGGTCCCCCAGACTTCAGGTCCAGTGCTGTATCCATTGCACCACTTAGTACAACCCACTTCAATTGCCTTTTAAACTCCACTGTGCCTCAGCACTGTGGTGATGGAAATCTCCATTCCTTCTAGCTAAAGGCTTCATTCCAGGGCTATCCTGGACTACAGTCTACCCTTCCTCCAGGCCTTAACGATAGCAGTCAAAGATCTGTAGTTGATTACCAAAGTGGCCACTCTGCTCTTGGCTTGGTTCCACCTAGCTCAGGACCAGATCATTCATTACTGTTGGGTTTTATAATATGCTGGCTGACTTAATTCTTAATTGATAAGTCACAGCCTTGCATCAATTAAATTGGAATAGTATTGGTGCTTTAGCATGGTTGAGTAGCCATAAATGTAGGTAGAACATTTATTAGGCCCTTGCTATTGTTTAAAAAAAAAAGAAAAGAAAAAGAAAAAGAAACTGGGAAGCCTTTCTGGGCAAAGAAATCCACCTTTATTAAAGAGAAACAAAGGTTGGGATCTACAACTCTGTCCAGTATGGTCCTGACTCCCTGAGATACCAAAGTCATAATTACTTATGGGTCTCTTGATCTAATATATAGTGTAACAAGTTTCCCCCCCTAGGGGAGCAGCTAGGTGGCACAGTGGATAGAGCACGGCCTGGATTCAGGAGGGACCTGAGTTCAAATCTGACCTCAGGACACTTAACACTTACTAGCTGTGTGGACCCTGGGCAAGTCACTTAACCCCAATTGCCTAGCAAAAAAAAAAAAAGCCCCCCCCTAGAAGCTGATTCATACAAGATTCCATTTTTGCAGGTTATTATCTCCTAGTTTTTATGACATCTAACTTTGTTCTTTCCATGATGACTCAATTAGCTCTTTAGAGGACTTGCTTTATCATTTTTATGTAAAGATTAATATATAAGTATGATTATTATGGTCACATACTTAAGATACACACTTTATGATAATTTAGTTATACTTCTAAGGTTAACTAACAGGTGTTCACCTAGAACCTGCAAGGGGCCTAAAAATTCTAGTAGTCTAAAATATCTAATGAGTGGTCACCAAATAAATTATAAGCTTTCGCACGAGTTAGCCTTTTTAAGCATTTATTAAGGAGAATAAGAATTTGGTGAAGAGACAAAGAGTCCTAGATGCCTACATCTATCTATCTCAGGGAACACTCATTTTAGCTCTGCTCTCCACGAGTCTTCATGAAAGAGAGCGAGCCACACCTCCTTCATCCCACAAGCTTCCTGTGAAACTCACCACATCCCATCCACATGCGCACACATCTCCAAGCTAATTGGCTGGTAGCCTTGATTGACAGTACCCACGAGCAAACATTACTTCCTGACGCCAAGGACCTTGCCCTCAGACGTCTTCTCCTCATGGCAGAGCTTTCCCACAGTAACTGCCCAGCAGGTGGCATCATTCCAATCGTTACAAACCACATCTTAGCTTCAGTGATAGGTTTTTTGTTTTTGTTTTTTTTTTAACCTGGGACTATATCAATATAGTTACTTCTTATCCTATGAAAATAATTGTAGCTGATAAAAGATTAGGAAGGCATTGCAGAACAAAACACTTGACATTGACATTCCAAAGCCATTTTCTCCTTTCACTGTGTCAGGCCCTGGGATTAAGCACTAGGGATTTTCAAATGAATAAACAATGTGGACTCTGCCTTCATTAGGCTGCCATCCTAACAGAGTGCTGGCAAATGAACCCAGGAAGCTTGGTTTAGATGGAAAGTGAGATGATGGAGGTCGTTTCCCACAAGGTAAGGCTAATGATTCACTGTCAGAAGCTACCTTCCTTGTTTTCATGAAGCTATTTCTTAGGAGCGGTGACTTGGCCATCCAACTTTGGCTGTTCAGGTAGGAGGCCCAGACTGGCCATTGTTGACTTTCCTGTGTAGGGTGACCCCCATATCAATACCTTGTTGGGGCTATGTGGGACAGCCCTGAGCCATGTGGGGCTTCATTTTGCCTGAGTTCATTCAACTTTTCCCCTTGCCCTGTTTTGAGACTTCTTCCTTCCCCCTCTAGTACCTACTACCAGCAGCCCAGAGAGTTCAGAACTCTCTGAATGGGGAGGAGACACCTGCTTCCTTTGTTAACTCCTGGGAAGGGTCCCCTGGACCCAACTGCTTTCAATCAGTGTCACTTTCTCAGCTCCCTGGCTAACCGAGGACTCCTGTCACTCACGTTTACTTCCTGATCCCACTGGTGTTGTATCTGGGAGAATTTTGGATGGGGTTCATTGGTAGAAATCGTGGGTCACTTGGTCTGGCCCTTCCTTGTTCATGCCACCTGCAGCCCTGGTGTTAAATGCCTCTTCACTGAGCAGAAGCCCTCTAGTGTTTCCACAATGATTTAATTTAGCCCACCTGTGGGCTGTAGGATTGATCTGGCTAGAGAACAGGAAAGTCAATATTGGAGGCTGGGAATTGAGGAACCAGGAGGATGGGGATAAATTGAACTGAATGCTAGCAGCAGAGTGAAAGCGCCTAGAATGTAATGACAAAAGCACAGTAAAGAATTAAATGTCTCCCAAATTGAAATACCATTCATGTTGTCTCCCTTTCACTCTCATGCAAAATCAAGTCTTTTAATGGCAGCTGTAAAGCTCTATCCAAGGAGAGAAGCTAGACAACTGTTCCCATCTGTCTCAGCTAGATAACAGCAGGGAAGAGATGAAAGATGGAAGAATGACTCTGGAAGCTACTGAAACAGAACAGGTACAAGGTAAGTTGTGAACTGCACATGTGAAAGTAAAAGGGTGAATCCCAAAGACCAGGTTGGACTTTGTAAGGGATTGGATATGGGGTCAAAAGAGAAATGAGTCTCAGAGATTTATAGCATCTACTGTGAGCACAAGATAAATTAGATCTTTTGTAAGCTCGAGGAAAATTCATCAGTTCCACTGCTCACAGTATTCTGTGGGTCTTGAAGGCTGCTTCAATGACATCCTATCTACAAAATCCATCCTAAGCTAGTTTTTTTCCTATACCCTCACTTGGCTACCTGGTTAAAAATTTGTCCCATTCTCTTCTTCTTTCTCAACTCTATATATTCCCCTCCCTATCCTGTTATGGACAATTGGCGACCATTCTTGGATTGTTTCTTTCTCTGGTGTTCCTCACTTATGATTCCCCTTATCCACCATAGCTGAGTGATTTTCTGCTTAAGACTGATTTAGAACCCTTGCTGTCCTATTCCATCACTGGTGGACTGAGGGTCATGCTCATTTAGAACAAATACGGTGGACAGAGTAGATGCTTAAATATTTGAGCTCAGGTGTGGGTACCTGGAAGAACAGTAACAGAGACATAAATAGGGAAGGCAGGAGGGGGAAATTGTCATTGGAACACATGTTAATAAAAAGAACTAGGTAGGTATTAAAACACAGGTCTCCATAGTAGCATCCAAGCAGCTAGAATAAGTTGCCAGCTCTATCTACATGCCCAGAAAGTACTCTATTTTTAATAAGCCCTCCTCTGTGAAATAATGATCACTAAATGGTAACACCCAGAGAAGAGCCTCTGATCATACAGAGCTTACTAATCGATATTTAGTTTAGCACCTGAGACAGGTACACGTCATTGGGCTTTGGAGAAGTCATTGTGGATTCATGTTAGCTAGTTCTGAACAAGCATTCCCTAGACATTTAGACTATTACAAGCCAACAATAAGCCTCTAAGTTTCCAAGTGTCTATTTTTTCTAAATAGTTAATTTACTACAGGCACAGAGGTGCTCTTATTTTTTCTTTTCCACATTGTTCCTTTCTGACCTTGCATCTCTCTTCTTTGCTCTGCTGCACCTTCATTCTCTGCTTCTCACTGAATACAACTGGAAAACTGTCCTGAAGTCATCACATCTAATTTCTTCATTTTAGAGCTAAGAAAACTGAACTCCAGGAGGATAAAGTGATTGCCCAAAGTCACACAGCCCTTGTGCCTTTTTCAATCTGTTCTTTAATTTCCTTTTGAATTCTTAAGCTTGATTCACTGCATTGGGAACTTTTTAAAAAATCACAAATATCCAGATACAGAACTGTTTTTTTAATGATAAAATAGATGATAAAAACTTTTACACTCAGTCCTATCATTGAAATCTCCAGCTATTTCTGCCCCCACCTTTTCCTCCAAGCACTAGCGTAGGCCCTAGCCATCTGTCCACTAGATCTAAAGCTTGCTGCAAGGGAATGTAGATCACAGAAATCTAACGCCTCATTTCCTAAGTGAATCAATTGAGGGCCACTGGAAAGAAAGATGAACTTAGGAATCAGAAGACTTTCTTAAGTTGCTTATCTACTTCACAAGGCTTTTGGAAGGGCTTGGTAAGCTTGTCTGCTAGATCAGAGGCATTTTCTTCATATTTTATCTCTTCTTTCATAGGTTTTCACCCCACTCTCCACATCCAACATGAAAATTCTGTTGTTGTTTAGTCGTGGAGGACTCTCTGACCCCTATTGGGAGTTTTCTGGGCAGAGATCCTGGAGCGGCAGTCACTTCCTTCTCCAGCCCATCTGACAGATGAGGAAACTGAGGCAAGCAGGGTGAAGTGACCTTTGCCTGCCGCCCCTCCGTTCTCGCGAGGGCCAAAGGGGCCGAGGTCACGCGTCTACGCTCGGACCCCGGCGGGGACACCTCGCTAAGCTGCGCTGGACGAGAACGTCTACCCTCGGGCATCCGGGTCCAGCGCCCCCCTCCCGACCCCGGAAGAACTACCGTGACAGGAAGAAAGGAGGACGCTACAGGGTTGAAGGGGAGCGGGGGGCAGCGGAAAGGGGCGGGACATCCGGGTCTCTGGGCCGCGGCCAATTTGAAAAGTTCTCTGGTTCAGCGGGCGGAGGTGGGGGAGGGGCGCGAGAACCGCCGGCCCCGCCCTCCCGGAGTGAGCACCCAGGACCTGGGGGGTTAGGGAGGCTGTCAATGGCCGACCGCTCTCGGAGGGGCCTTCTCTTCCCCCTGTCGCCCCGGCAGGAGGCCCCGACGTGGAGCCGGGAGTGCGACACATGCCGCTGTTCGGGGAACTGAGCGGGCGTGACGTCATCTGCAGCGCAGCCGAAGGACACGCCCCGGGCTCCGCCCCCTGGCACGCCCCTTCTTGCGGAGGCGGTGCCCCCCCCCCCCCCCCCCGGGCAGCTCGTTTTAAAGGAGCCGCTGGCTCCGGGAGCTGCGCGCCGCCGCCCCCCTCCCCCCCCCCCCCCCCCCCCCAGTGCCTCCAGGCCCGTCCAGTTCTAGAAACGGGACCCCGCCGGCCACGTGCTTAGAAAAGCACTACCCTACGGTTTCTGATCGCCCTGTCCCCACGCCCAGGTGCTCGCGGGGCTGGCCGCGCCTCCTTCTCGGGTGCTCGGGGGTGACACTGGGCGACCCGAAGCACCCAGCGCCCCGTCCCGCCCCCCCCAAAGCCCGGGCCACTTTCTCCCGCGACCACACTCAGAGTCGGGGAGTGAAGGCGGCCGGCACCGAGGGATCCAGTCCGGTCCTAACTTGTTCTGGTCCAGCTGCTCCTTTCGGGCGCAGCTTCTCTGTACGGCAAGGTCCCTCAGGTGGGTCCCCCAGACCGTCTTCCCGGCGCTTAAGCGACCAGGGTCCCGCCACGGCCGGGCACTGAACTCGGAAAAAGTGAAAATAAAAAGGGAGGAGGATAGAATTAGGTCATTTAATTGTTATCCTTTTCTTTGAATATACCAATCCCCATCAAATACTGGAGTATTTCGATGGAAAGAATAATGGGGTTTCTTTTATATCTGAAAGAATAATTTTAAGATAGAGATTTTTCTTTTTGCAGTCTGAAGACTTTTCTTGCGAACCCTACCCCATTGTATACGGGTTCTGAAGGAGCCTTTTTAGATGGTGGGTTTGTTTGGAGTTTCAGATGAGATAATGGATGGCAAATACTTCGTGTGCATGTGACTTGCTGCAGAAATAGGAAGCTCTGCTGAACCTGGGTACGAGTGATCTGGCCTCAGGGTTAGGGTCAGAAAGGAGGAGACCCACTTTACCTTAGGATACAAAAGCAAGCGTCCACGTTGGCTGTTCTGGTCCGGGTCCCCTCTGTTGCCGCGTCCTATTTATTCTAACTCTGTAGCATCCCGTATACACCGCCTTCTTCCCCTAACACTGTTACCATTCCATCACTTCATGCTTGGACCACTGCAATAGTCTACTACACGGTTTCCATTCAGTGAGATTTATTTTTTGGTTTTGTTTTGCGGGGCAATGGTGGTTAAGTGACTTGCCCAGGGTTACACAGCCAGTAAGTGTCAAGTGTCTGAGGTCGGATTTGAACTCAGGTCCTCCTGAATCCAGGGCCGGTGCTTTATCCACTGTGCCACTAGCTGCCCCCAGTGAGATTTATTAAGAACCTACTATGTACCAGGCACCGAGAGTGTGTGGAGGCAGCTTGTTCGTGGAGCTGATGGAAAGTCTCTCCCCACTGCAGTCCATTCTCAGCTGCTAAGGTGATCTTCCTCAAGCACGGGTCCCCTCTCCCCCAATATCAATTCCAGGTGTTCTCTGGCCTTCAGCATCAACTATGAAAATCTTGTATCTGGCATCCAAAGTCCCTCTTCCTCTTCTGTCTTCACCTTAATGTCCTTTCTGTGATCAGTGACACTGGCCTCCTTGCCATTCTTCCAACAAATCTGCTTGCATTAGGAGTGCAGAACTTCTTTTTTCTGAGAAAATTTTAATATAAGTATTTTAAATTTATACTTTATAACTATTTTCTTTTTTTCTAATTACACTTAAAACAATTTTACCATTTCTTTTTAAAGAAAAAAGTGAGTTACAAACTCTACTCCTCCCTTCCCTTCAGCCTGGAATTGTGATGCGAAACTGTTTATATGCAATACAAGAGGATCCTACAACCAGTGCCAGCAAAGGGTCCCTTGTAACCTCCTTCTGATCAGCTGTCCAACCCCTTTACTATCTAAGCTGAGTTAAGCTGCTGCCGTTGCCCTGGTGGTGAAAGGTCTACCCTACACTGGGCTCCAGGTCCAACCACCTCTACCTATCCTGCCAGCCTCCTAAGTTGTCTTGGGTTGGAAAATGCTTTCCTCCCAACATTTACTAGTTCTGTCCCTCTAGAATTTGATTTGAAAAGTTATTTAAAGTTGTTTGGAGGGAAATTTGGGAAAGTTCAGGCGAGTTTCTGCTTTTACTCTTCCATCTTGGCTGCACTTCCTTCCTAGAATCATAAATTTAGTCTCTAGTTTATGAAGCCATACATTTAGGCAGACTTGGAAATGAGATTTTACTTTCCTCTTGTATCTTACCTGCCTACCCAACTTGACCAGAGTTAGATAAACAGAGGGAGAGACTATCTTTTTGTTTTTTGGGTTTTTTTGGTGAGGCAATTGGGGTTAAGTGACTTGCCCAGGGTCACACAGCTAGTATGTGTCAAGTGTCTGAGGCCAGATTTGAACTCAGGTCCTCCTGAATCCAGGGCCAGTGCTTTATCCACTGCACCACCTAGCTGCCCTAAGACTATCTTTTTAAAGGCTTTGAAAGTTCCACACAAAAGTTTTCATTCTCTTTACACCCTCTTTTCCTTTGACTGATCAGGCCAAAGGAAAAGTTCAGTTTGGATTTCTCAAGATACAAAATTATCTCCCCAAATGTCCTTTTGACTGTCCAGATCTGCTGACTGTATGTGACAATCAGCCCAGATGCAGCTTATAAAGAATTTAATTTTAGATTCCCCTTCCAGGATGACAGAGCAGGAGCAAACGTGGGAGGCCATTAGGTAGAAATTGCAAGACCTCTTACTTACCTAGTATTGGCTGCTTTTTTTCCCCAATGGTTCTTCTTTACCTCAAGTCCATCATGAGGAATCCCTTCCTCATCACTGATTGTTGGATCACAAAAGTCAGGAGCAGAAAACAGCTCAAGTTAATGAGAAGTTTCTTGATTGTCACATGCAGTAGCCTAAATGTAGGATGATCCATATATGTAAGTCACCTGTGTGAGATCACAAAATTCTCCTAAATTACCCCAATTTTTATATTTGATCAAATAACTCTGATGCCTTCCCTTCACCAAACATTGTTTCCCCATTTGACATAATATTGACCCAAGTCCTTTTCTTTATTCTGAAGACATTCTGTTTCTGAGAACATCCAGGTATCTTCTTTCACACAGTCCTGAAATTCAAAAGCCTCTTATTTCCTTTTTTGTTTGTTTTGCAACTTGGATTGACATGCATTATTTTCCATTATTTTACAAATCTGTCGCACTTAGACCAAAAAAGTTAACCTTTTAACAATCTCTATGTTCCAGAAAAAAGCATGTCCCCAATGAGCATATTCATAAGGTTTTTTAAGAGATGAACCCCCGGGGCAGCTAGTTGACACAGTGGATAAAGCACAGGTCTTGGATTCAGGAGGACCTGAGTTCAAATCCAGCTTCAGACACTTGACACTTACTAGCTGTGTGACCCTGGGCAAGTCACTTAACCCCAAATGCCTCTCCAAAAAAAAAAAGAAAAAGAAAAAGAAAGAAAGATGAACCCTGGTTGAAGGCCTTCTCAAATTGAGTCCATAGATGGCTTATACCCAAAGTGAATTTTCTACTGTGTATAAAGCTCTATACTCTATTTCAATGCCTTTCCTCATTCATGTCAGTTATAAGACTCCTATCTCCAATGAATTCTCTGATGAGAAACTGGACTGACTTTAGACACAAGGCTTTGCCACAGTGATTACATTCATAGGATTTTTCTACAGTGTAGATTCTCTGATGTACAGCAATATTGCTTTTCTGTGTAAAAGGCTTTCCACATTGATTACATTCATAGGGTTTCTCTCCAGTCTGGATTCTCCCATGTAAAGCAAGGCTGGCTTTATGTATGGAAGGCTTTCCACACTGATTACATTCAAAAGGTTTCTTTCCAGTATGAATTCTTTGATGGTAAAAGGAATGACTTTAGACTGAAGGCTTGCCACATTGATTACATTCATACTGATTTCTCCCCAGTGTGTATTCTCTCATATTCAATAACACTGGAGCTCTTTGTGAAAATCTTTCCGTACTGATTACATTCATAAAGTTTCTCCCCAGTGTGATACTACTGATGTCCAGCAAGATGGCCCTTCTGTGTGAAAGTCTTTCTACACTGATTACATTCAGAAGGTTTCTCTACAGTGTGGATTCTCTGATGTTCAGCCAGACTGGCTTTTGGTACGAAAGTCTTTCCACAGAGATTACTTTTATAAGGTTTCTTCCCACTGTGGATTCTCTCATGTAAAGTAAGACTGGCTTTCTGTATAAAAGTCTTTCCACACTGATTACATTCATAAAGCTTCTCCCCAGTGTAGATTCTCTGATGTACATCAAGACTGTTAATCTGTGTAAAAGGCTTTCCACATTGATTACACTCATAAAGTATCTCTCCAGTGTGAATTTGGTGATGGCAAACAAGGGATGGCTATTGAATGAAGGCTTTACCACATAGATTACATTCATAGGGTTTCTCTCCAGTATGGATTCTCAGATACACAGTAAAAAAGTTCTTGTTTGTAAAAGCCTTTTCACACTGACAACATTGTTAAGGTTTCTCCCCAGTGTGGATTCTCTCATGTAAAACAAGGCTGGCTTTCTGTATGGAAGAGTTTCCACACTGATTACATTGAAAAGGTTTCTTTCCAATGTTATTTCTTTGATGGTAAATAAAAGATGACTTTAGCCTGAAGGCTTTCGACATTGATTACATTCATAAGGTTTCTCTCCAGTGTGGATGCTCTGTTGTCCAGCAAGATGATCCTTCTGTGTGAAATTCTTTCCACACTGATTACATTCATAACATTTCTCCCCAGTGTGGTTTCTCTCATGTTCAGCAAGATTGGAGCTCTTTGTAAAAGTCTTTCCACATTGATTACATTCAAAATGTTTCTTTCCAGTGTGAATTCTTTGATGGTAAATAAGGGATGACTTTAGACTGAAGGCTTTATCACACTGATTACATTCATAGGGTTTCTCTCCAGTATGGATTCTCTGATGCACAATAAAACTACTTTTCTTTGTGAAAGTCTTTCCACAGAGATTACATTCATACGGTTTCTCCCCAGTGTGGATTCTCTGATGTCCAGCAAGATGGCCCTTCTGTGTGAAAGTCTTTCCACACTGATTACATTCAAAAGGTTTCTCCCCAGTGTGGATTCTCTGATGTACAGCAAGGTGGCCCTTCTGTGTGAAAGTCTTTCCACACTCATTACATTCATAAGGTTTCTCACCAGTGTGGATTCTCTCATGTAAAGCAAGACTGGCTTTGTGTATAGAAGTCTTTTCACACTGATTATATTCATAAGCTTTCTGTCCAGTGTGAATTTGTTGATGGTAAATAAGGGATGGCTGTTGAATGAAGGCTTTACCACACAGATTACATTCATAGGGTTTCTCTCCAGTATGGATTCTCTGATGCACAGCAAAAATGCTCTTCTTTGTAAAAGCCTTTCCACATTCATTGCATTCATAAGGTTTCTCTCCAGTGTGGATTCTCTGATGTTCAGTAAGACTGGAGCTCTTTATGAAAGTCTTTCCACAGTGATTACATATATAAGGTTTCTCCCCAGTGTGGATTCTCTGATGTACAGCAAGGCTTGAGCTCCATGTGAAAGTCTTTCCACACTGATTACATTCATAAGGTTTCTCTCCAGTGTGGATTCTCTGATGTTCAGCAAGGCTGGCTTTCTGAATGAAAGCCTTTCCACATTGATTACATTCATAAGGTTTCTCCCCACTATGGATTCTCTGATGTTCAGCAAGATTGGCTTTCTGTATAAAAGTCTTTCCACACTGATTACATTCATAAAGTTTCTCCCCAGTGTGGATTCTCTTATGTCCAGCAAGATGGCCCTTCTGTGTGAAAGTCTTTCCACACTGATTACATTCATAAGGTTTCTCTCCAGTGTGGATTCTCTGATGTTCAGCAAGATAGGAGTTCTTTATGAAAGTCTTTCCACACCGATTACATTCATAAGGTTTTTCCCCAGTGTGGATTCTCTCATGTAAAGCAAGACTGGCTTTCTGTATAAAAGTCTTTCCACACTGATTACATTCATAAGGTTTCTCTCCAGTGTGGATTCTCTGATGTCCAGCAAGATTGCCCTTCTGTGTGAAAGTCTTTCCACACTGATTACATTCATAAGGTTTCTCTCCAGTGTGTATTCTCTGATGATTAGCGAGACTGGAACTCTTTGTAAAAGCTTTTCCACAGTGATTACATTCATAAGGTTTTTCCCCAGTGTGGATTCTCTGATGTACAGCAAGACTGGAGCTCCATGTGAAAGTCTTTCCACACTGATTACATTCATAAGGTTTCTCTCCAGTGTGGATTCTTTGATGCTCAGCAAGATTGGAGCTCTTTGTGAAAGTCTTTCCACACTGATTACATTCAAAAGGTTTCTCCCCAGTGTGGATTCTCTGATGTACAGCAAGATGGCCCTTCTGTGTGAAAGTCTTTCCACACTGATTACATTCAAAAGGTTTCTCCCCAGTGTGGATTCTCTGATGTCCAGCAAGATGGCCCTTCTGTGTGAAAGTCTTTCCACACTCATTACATTCATAAGGTTTCTCCCCACTGTGGATTCTTTGAGGTACAGCACAGATTTCTCTCCCGGTGAAATCATAGTGACCATTATTCCTGAATCTTTGCTTGTGAGTTTCTGCCACAGAAAGGCTTAGCTCTGTAGGAGTCTCTTTTATTTCAAGTCTGATCTTTCCTAAAGAAACATTAAACATACATAAACAGTCACATATACAAACATACATAATTATGTCCCCTTCCCTCCACTGGAAGACTGACATTCTGTTTCCCCAGACAAGGAGAAAAGTCTTCAAACTTCAATGGGCAGAATCAATCATTTGAAAATGTTATTAGCTCACATCTGAAGGATGATTTTATTTACTTAATAGCATTTCCCCCCAATTACATGTAAATAATTTTCAACATTCATTTTTATAAGATTTTTCTCCCTCTTACAGCAAGCAATCTGATATAGGTTATACATGCACAATTATGTTAAACAAATTTCCACATTAGTCATGTTGTGTCAAAACAAAAGGGAAAAACCACAAGGAAAAAAACCAAAAAAACCAACAACCCCCAAAGCAAAAAATCAAAGTGAAAATAGTATGCCTCAGGGGCAGCTAGGCAGTACAGTGAATAAAACACTGGCCCTGATTTCAGGAGGACCTGAGTTCAAATCCGGCCTCAGACACTTGACACTTACTAGCTGTGTGACCCTGGGCAAGTCCCTTAACCCTCATAGATTCAATTGCAAAGGAATCCCCAAAGAAATGAAGGCCAACCTAAAAGCTCAAAGAATATTGAGTGCTCATGGCTAGGTTCTGTCAATATAATAAAAATGACAGCACTACCCCCAAATAATTTACACTTTTAATGTTATGCTAATGTCATGAGTGAAATATTACAAAAAGGGTCATCTTGGGGAAGACCTTAGTCCACATCAAGCCTCAAACACTAAATAGCTGTGCAACTCTGGGCAAAATCCTTAACATCTGTCTCAGTTTTTCAATGAGGTTGTGATCACAGTGGAGCAAGGAACCCCCTCACAGTTTCAGGGCAGAAAAAGGTGCTTTGGTTGCTCACAGACCAAAGCAAAGGCCAGGAGAGTGGTTAACACACATCTCCTTGGATCTTACTACCCTGGAAGAACTGAAAACTTACAGGTCCCTAAAAGTAATTATGAAAACAGCTACATAAAATCCCTGAAACTTGGGATACCCACTCCATGCTGGAAGCAGAGCCCCACTTTAGCAGAGTTAAAAGGCAAGAAATAGGCTGGGAAAATGAGCAAACAAAAGAAAAAAAATCTGAGCATAGCAAGTTACTAATATGATAAGGAAGATCAAAACATGCACTCAGAAGAAGATAACAAAGTTAAGCCTACATCCAAAGCCTCCAAGAAAAACATAAATTGGTCTGAGGCCATGGAAGAGCTTAAAAAGGAATTTGAAAATTGAGGAAGAAAGGTAAAGGAAAAACTGAGAAGAGAAACAAGAGTGATGCAAGAAAATCATGAAAAAAGAGTCAACAGGACAAGGAGACAAAAAATGTAGAAGAAAATAACACCTTAAAAAACATACTGGGGCGGGGGAACTAGGTGGCGCAGTGGATAAAGCACTGGTCCTGGATTGAGGAGGACCTGAGTTCAAATCTGGCCTCAGACACTTGACACTTATTAGCTGTGTGACCCCGGGCAAGTCACTTAACCCTCATTGCCCCACCACAAAAAAAAAAAGTAAAATTGGCCGAATGGAAGAGGCACAAAAATTCACTGGAAAAAAAAATCCTTAAAAAGTAGAATTGGACAAATGGAAAAGGAGGTAAAAAAGCTCACTGAAGAAAATCATTCCTTAAAAATTAGAGTTGACAGTGGCAAATGTAACAAAAATGGAAAATACTGGATGTTGGAGGGGATGTGGGAAAACTGGGATGCTAATCCACTGTTGGTGTAGTTGTAAAAAGATCCAACCATTCTTGAGAGCAATTTGGAACTATGCCCAAACAAAGGACTCTAGAACTGTGTATACCCTTTGATCCAGGAATACCACTGCTAGGTTTATATCCCAAATAAATCCCCTCAAAAGGAAAAAGACCTATTTGTACAAAAATGTTTCTAGTAGCTCTTTTTGTGGTGGATAAAAATTGTAAATTAAAGGAAAGCCCATCAAATGGGGAATGGCTAAACAAGTTGTGGTATATGATGGTGATGGAATATTATTGTGCTATAAGCAGGATGAATTCAGAAAGGCCTGGAAAGACATGTATGAAATGATATGTAGTGAAGTGAGTAGAATCAAGAGAACATTGTGCACAGAGACAGCAATATTGTTTGATGAAGAACTGTGAATGACTTGACTATTCTCAACAATACAATGATCCAAGACAATCCCAAAGGACTGATGAAACATACTATCCACCTCCAAAGAAAGAATTGATATTGATGGAACAGACTGAAGCATGCTATTTTTGACTTTCTTTTTCTTAGTCAAGTTTTCCTTGTAGAAAATGAAAAATATGGTAATGTTTTACATAATCATATATGTATAACCCATATTTGATTGCTAACTGCCTCAGGGAAGGGGGAAGGGAGGGAGGGAAGGGGAATAAAAATTAGAAACCCAAAACTATAACTAAAATGTCTATTACAAAAGGAAGCTAAGAAGCCTACAAGAAATCAAAGAACAATAAAAGGAAACCAAAAGCATGAAAAAATAGAAAAAAATGTGAAATATCTCTTTGGAAAAAACAACTGACCTGGCAAATAGTTCCAGGAGAGATAATTTAAGAATTATTGTACTACCTGAAAGCCATGATCAAAAAATAGAGCCTAGCCATCATCTTTCAAGAAATTCTTGAGAAAAACTGCCCTGATATTCTAGAACCAGAGAGTAAAATAGAGATTGAAAGAATCCACCAATCACCTCCTGAAAGAGATCCTCAAATGAAAACTCCCAGGAGTATTATAACCAAATTCCAGGGCTCCCAGGTCAAGGAAAAAATATTGCAAGGTGCCATAAAGAAATAATTCAAGTACCATGGAGCCACAGTCAGGAAAACGCAAGATTTAATAGCTTCTACATTAAAGGATCTGAGGACTTGGAATTTGATATTCTAGAGGGCAGAGAAGCTGGGATTATAAGCAAAAATCACCTCTCCAGCAAAACTGAGTATAATCCTTTGGGGGGGTAGGGAAATGGGCATTCAATGAAAGAGAGGACTTTCAAGCATTCTTGATGAAAAGCCCAGAGCTGAAAATAATATTTGACTTTCAAATACAAGACTCCAGAGAAGCAAAAAACAAAACAAAACAAAAAACAGGAAAAGGAAATCATAAGGGATTTAATAAGGTTAAAGTGTTTACAATCCTATATCTACAATCCTATATGGGAAGAAGATACTTGTAATTCCTAAGAATTTTCTTCTTGTTAGGACTGTTTGAAGGTATATTTGTAAACAGAAGGCATGCATGTGTAGTTGAATATGAAGGGATGATCTTAAAAAAATAAAGGGGTGAAAGAGGAATATACTGGGAGAAAGGAAAAAGGAGAGGTGGAATGGGGTAAACTATCTCACATAAAAGAGGCAAGAAATAGCTTTTACAGGGGAGGAGAATATAGGGGAGATGAAGGAGAATGAGTGAAACTCACTCTCAGCAGAACTGGCTCAAAGAGGGAATAACATACACATTCAATTGGGTATAGAAATCTATCTTACCCTGAAGGAAAATAGGAGGGGAATGGGATAAGAGAAGTGGGTGAGGTGATAGAAGGGAGGGCAGATTGGGGGAGGGGGTAGTCAGAAACAAAACACTTGAGAGGGGACAGGGTGAAAGGAGAGAAAGAACAGAATAAATGGGAGAAGGTGGAGAAAATAGGATGGAAGGAAACACAGTAACTGAAAAAAAAAATTTGAAGCAAGTTTCTCTGATAAAGACCTCATTTCTCAAACATATAGAGAACTGAGTCAAATTTATAAAAAGAGCCATTCTCCAATTGATATACGATCAAAAGATGTGAGCAGCTTTTAGATGGAGTAATCAAAGCTATCTATAGCTGTATGGAGAGATGCAATCCAAGCAATTCTGAAGGTACTATCTCATATCAATTAGATTGGCTAATAGGACAGAAGAGGACAATGACAAGTATTGGAGGGGATGTGGGGGAAATGAGACATTAATGCACTGTTGGTGGAGTTTTAAACTGATTCAACCATTCTGTATAGGAATTTGGAATTATGTGTGAAGAGCTATAAAACCATGTATACCCTTTGACCTACCAATAATATTTCTAGGTTTGTATCCAAAAAGAGATAAAAAACAAAAAGGAAAAGGACCTATAAGTACAAAAATATTTAAAGCAGCTTTTTTCTGATGGCAAACAATTGAAGGTATGCCTATCAATTGGGGAATAGCTCAACAAATTGTGGTATGTGATTACGAGAGAATATTGTTGTGCTATAAGAAATAATGAGCAGGATGCTCTCAGTGATGCCAAGTGAAATGTACTGGGTATAAATAACAGCAATATTATAAGATGGTCGGCTATGAATGACATAGCTATTCTCAGCTATCCACTGATTCAAGGCAACTCTTAAGGACTTATAAGGGAAAATGATGTCCAAAGAAAGAACTGATGGTGTCTGAATACAGATTGAAGCATATTTTTTAAAAACTTTTTTTTGAGGGTTTTTTTTTTTGGTTTGTTTTCTTCTACAACATGACAAATGTGGAAATTTTTTGCATGACTACACATGTATAACCTATATCAAATTGCTTGCCTTCTCTATAAGGGTGGGGTGGGGAGGGAGAGAATTTGAAACTCAAAGTTTTTTTTCTTTTTTCTTTTTTTTTTTTGGTGAGGCAACTGGGGTTAAGTGACTTGCCCAGGGTCACACAGCTAGTAAGTGTCAAGTGTCTGAGGCCGCATTTGAACCCAGGTCCTCCTGAATCCAGGGCCGGTGTTCTATCCACTGTGCCATCTAGCTGCCCCGAAACTCAAAGTTTGAAAAATAAATGTTAAATATTATTTTTACATGTAATTGGGGAAAAATAAAACACTAAATAAATTAAGTAACATAGTAATATGTGTAATTGACCTTCAAGTCCATTTACAATTTAATATACTACTTGTCATAGCCAGTAGAAAAAGAAATCTTTTATTTAGTAACCAGCATTTCATTTTATTGACTGGTTAGGGAGCCAAAAACAAAAAATGTATTTCCATCCCTCAGCAAGAGAGCTTGTCCAATTCTCTCATTTTCCACCCCATGCATGAGTGAACCTTTTTACAGTATTCTATTTAAAAGTCAAAATATAGCTGGCGGTCCAGTGGACAGAATGCTGGGCCTCAAGTCAGGAAAACCTGAGTTCCAATCCCACCTAAGAAACTTGTTAGTACTGTGACTGAAAAATAACAAAATGCACGCTATAATTTTTTAATCGGAGTTATTTTGATTTCTACTCTTTCCTACCCAATTTCACTCCCCTTCTGAAAGCATTATTATACTCATTCTTTGTATTGCCTGTGGTAAAAAATGGAAGTTTTAGCTGAATCATTTGAGAGTTGAGCGCATGCTACTGAATCGGTTTTTGAAGGACTGCCCTTTTTGGGGAGGAGACCTCTACGAATGGCCCTGTGCCTGCTGCTGCCCGGAGAGCGTGGCCAAGCACGTACTTCCGGGATGACAACTTAAAACTGAGAGTGGGAACGGAAGTTAGCTCTCTGTCTCCCACACTCTGGCTTCTCAGTTTATCGGTGACGGCGCACGCTTTGGTGATTGGCTCTGGTTCTTGGCCTGGCAGGCAGTTTGGGATTCGGTGAGTTTTATAAAAGAATATAGACTAAGCTTAGATCTAAGATTATTCATTTGTATCTCTACTTTCCTATTTTCCCTAATTGGTATCACCTGTTTGTTGTCTAATTAATTCCCAAACAATAAAAGCTAATCCCTCACTGATTAAAGCTCAGAGGCTTCTTTTTCTTAGTGGTCTGGGAGATATATAAGGGAAAAGTTAAAGGGGGAGTTTAATGCTCTTATATCCAATTTTAAATCTCGCATGCCTTATTTCCCTGTTGAATTAAATGTTTGTCCATCCCAACACTCTCTTCAAGTAGATCAGCTAAGAGTGAGGTGCATGAGCTGGTGCTTCTTCTCAAACCATCTCCATGTGTGCATAGTAGACTGTGAGCTCTGTGATAGCAGGAACTATCTTTTACCTTCCTTTGTATGCTCGGGGCTTAGCACAGCACCAAAAACAGAAGGTGCTTAACCAACGTTTACTGGTGGCCTGACTCGGCCCAGGGCTGAGCCCTGGCCACAGTGCCCACATTCTGGTCTCTCTCCCCGTTGACTTGTCAGATGCATATTCTGGCCTTGTCATACATCATCTCTTTCACACTCATCACCTTTAAGTGTCACCTCTGTCAGGTTCTAACCCTGATGGAATCTGACCAGACCTAAAAGTGAAGATCACAGAGGCTTCTTTCTGGGCTCCTGAAGGGTCTCATACCATGGCACACCTGGGAGTCTCTATCTCCCGGCTCCCCAACCTGAGGGGGTGGTCACCTTCATGAGCCTGACCAAGGATTCTCCAGGAATGGGACAGAGATGGAGCCAGAAAGGGACTTGGGCTGATGATTTAGGCAAAGCTTAGCCTTGGATGACTTCCAAGTAAGGCAGTAGCCTTCTCTCGTGTTGTTGGAGAGAGAGGAAAAAAATCATGAAACCAGGCTTCCTGGGTCCACTACAAATTTAGGGACATCATCTTAGCTGGGCCCCCACCACTGTGGCAAGGCAATGCTTTGCCATCTCCCTAACTGACTCCCTATGCCACTCAACACAGCAGCTTTTCCAAATCTTTTCAATCCTCCCCAAGCCTCCCTTATAGGCGTGCTTCCACCCCTTCCCCCATCTTCTCACCTGAGAATTTGGCCTCTTATTTCACTGAAAAAACTGGACCTTTATCAAGAGCTATCTCATCCTCCTCATCTCACATAAATCAGAGGCCTTCTTGACCTCAGTATGAGACAAGAAGATCATCTTTCTGCTCCCTAAAGCCAATCCCTTTACATGTGCAAATAATCTCATTCCATCCTGTCATCCATCTTTCCGGTTCTCCTTTTACCACGTCCAAAAGGAAACTCACCCTCTTTCCCCCCCAACCATCCTTTCTTCCAATGTTCCTAAGGCTCTCTGAAGCATCCTCCGCAGAACCCAGGCTCACAAATGAAGTGCCATGCATGCCAGGACTCCCACAGTCACACTCCCTAACCCCATGTTCAATCTCTTCCAAAGTCCTATGATTCCAGCTGTGTAACATCTCTCCAAGACAGTCCCTTCTCTCCCCAAACTGTCACTGTCTTGGTTCAAGTGCCACTCACCTCACACCTGAGTTATGTAAGGGCCTGCTGGTTAGTCAGGCTGTCTCATCTCCCCCCAATCCAATCATTCCTCCTCCCAGTGGTCAAGCTCATCTTCCTAAAGCTCTCACCTGACCAGGTCACCACCTACTTAACAACCTCCAGTGGCTGCCCAGCAAAAAGATCAAATATAAAACCCACTCTGGGGCTGCTGAAGTATTTCCCCTATCCTTCTGCTACTCCAGGCTTCTTTCACCCTATTTCCCCCAGATATGCTTTATATACTCCAGTGACACAGGCCTCCTATCTGTTCTGTGAACAGGACACTCTACTTCCTGACACCATGGGTTTTCCTCCCTTTCCCTGTTGCCTAGAATGCTCACCCTGGCTTTCCTGAAGCCCTAGCTGGAGCCCCCCTTCCACACTCAGCCTTTCCAAGCCCTCCTTCACTTTAGGGCCTTCCCTCTCTTGACCAGCTCCAATTTATCTGTCCATAGGGGGCTTCTACATTACTGTTGGTGTGTTGTTTGCTAAACCAGACTGTGAGTTCCATGGGAGATGGGGATGGCCCTTGCATCTGTTTATGTCCACAGTGCTTAGGGCCTGGCATGTAGTAGGCACTTCAGTGTTTCGTGACTTAAAGGTCTAAAAAAGAGCTCATATTGAATGGCTTTAGCCCTTTTACACTTTCAAGAGAATTTACTGGGCCAAATTCCAAACATTGACTTCTTATAGGATCAAAGCTTGATCCCTGGAAGGGAGTTCAATAGCCATGAAGCCCAGCCCCCTCATTTTACAGATGGGAAAACTGAGGCTTGGGGGTTCAAGGGACTGGCTCAGGAAGCTACTGTTAAAAATTTTTACCAAAGAATTCCAAGGCAGGTCTCCCAAATTGAGCCCTTGCTTCACCACAACACATTGAAGCCTCTTGCAATCACAAGTCTCCTATACCTGCTGTCACCTCACTCACCTGGACAGCGGTGCCTCAGGCCTTCTTGCTCCAGCATCCATGGTGCTTCCCTTTGCTCAAAATAAGAGATCACATCTTCTCTGGGAACAGGAAGCCCTGGGCAGGGAAAACCAGTTGGGGATGAGCATGGAGAGAAGCTTGGGATTTACTTCTCTCTAGGGAAGGGGGCGGATACACAGCTGCTCCATTTTGAGAATCGCTCCATTATGTTCACACCTTGTGTTTGTACTCATCCCTTAGTGCTTATAATGCAAGTAAGTAGGCATTAGACTAAATAACCTCTTAGTTCCACATCTGAGATGCTTCCACATGGATTGGATCTATGACCTGAAGCTACTTAAAACTGGTAAGAAACAGCTTCTGGAGCAACAAAGGAGACCCTCAAGTTCTTATCACACTGTGCAAAGACATTTTTTATAGGAAAATCAGGCAGCAGGAGGACCCTGTCTCTTGGATCCAGGAGACGAGCATTTTCCTCTTTCTAAGTAATGATAAATGCTCCAAAGCCTAGGGAATAAAGACTTAGAGTTACCAATAGAAGTGTCCTCACAGGGGCAGCTAGGTGGCACAGTGGATAAAGTACCGGCCCTGGATTCAGGAGGACCTGAGTTCAAATCTGGCCTCAGACACTTGACACTTACTAGTTGTGTGACCCTGGGCATGTCACCTAACCCTCATTTCCCCACAAAAAAAAAAAAAAAGAAGTGTCCTTACCCAGAGAGAGCAGATTCTGGGCATTCTCCATTATGACCTCCTTGTACAACTCCTTCTGAGCATGGTCCAAAAGGCCCCATTCCTCCTGGGTGAAATTCACAGCCACATCCCTGAATGTCACCAACTCCTAAATAATCAAAAGTCATAGGACAAAGAGCTGAAAGACACTTCAGAATTAAATGGTCCAACTCTCTTCAATTTACAGGAGGAAACAGAAGCACAGGGAGGGATTTGCCCAAAGACCATACCCTTTATGAGTCAGAGTCAACCCTTGAAATAATAGTCATTAAGAGCCTAATGATCAGTTGAAAAAAAGACGAGAAATATCGCCATATGGAATCAGGGAGAAAGTATGTGTTCTATTTGTGAAGTCGGTGGATCTGTGGGGTAGCAGCAAGAGAGAGGGTGAGGTGAAATTTCTCTCTTATGAGACCTGATATAAGTGATGTGTTCTAAAGATTCTGTTTTGTGAGGTTGGCAAGTATAGTATATTCTAGGGGGGAAAATTTTATGTGATTACAAAAGAGAACAAAGTTAAAGAAAAGATCTAGTTTGCTTCCTGAATGGCTGAAATAAGATCTTATCTGGATAAAAACATGAAGAATTTTCTAACCAGATATTATTCATCAGAATTTAGATTGCACTAGCTGCTATGAGATGGTTTTCAGCCAAGTGAAGATTTATCTATTGTTGAGGGCTTAAGTTCACTCTGGGAATGATTGTGTCATAGTCAAAACAGCATATACCTTTGTTTTATGATTACTTTCATTTGTCTCCAGCATATACTCCTTAATTATAATATTTGGTTATGGAGAAACAAGAGGAACTGTGATGGAGAAAGGAGGGTTCCTTCATTAATTATAAAAGCAGTATTTAATTACCTTGGGTTTTGTTTGAGCTAATTCACCATATTCTTTGTGACAAATAAATGATCTCATTTTAAACATACCCCTAGAACTCTTCAAACTTAGAAGAGTCGGGGCAGCTAGATGGCACAGTGGTTAAAGCACCGGCCCTGGATTCAGGAGTACCTGAGTTCGGACCCGGCCTCAGACACTTAACACTTACTGGCTGTGTGACCCTGGGCAAGTCACTTAACCCCCACTGCCCCGCAAAAAAAAAAAAAAAAAAATTAATTAATTAATTAATTAAAAAAAAAAAAACTTAGAAGAGTCAAGAGAATGAGTTAAAGGCCTACTGATGGGCTATATGCAGGAGATATAAGCCAGATCAAAAACACCCATTTATAGTTCCCACCTACTACATGTAAAACATGTGTCTTCCAATGCCCTTAGCATTTGATGGTCTTTTATCTTGATCATAAGGATTTGATTAACTTCATCAGAGATTCTGATGTTTGGGAACCGTTCTGCATCCTACACATAAAATTACCCTTTCATTATTCATCACTGTAATTTCTTCTTTAAAAAAATCTGAAAAACCTGGAAATACTTACATGAAATAATGCAAAGTAAAGTGAACAGAACCAGGGAAATGTTGTACACAGTAAAAGCAATACTGTAGGATAAAGAACTGTGAATGGCTCAGTTATACAATAATCGAATTATCCAAGCAATACAATAATCCAAGATCATCCCAAAGGACTCATGATGAAGCATAATAACTGATAGCTTGAAGACAGACTGAAGCAGGCTATTTTTCACTTTCTTTCTTTCCTTTTTTTTTCTTTGAGTCTTTTTGTACAAAATGACTAAAATGGAAATGTTTTACCTGATTGCCCAACTTATATCTGATTGCTTAAGTCCAAGGAAGGGGGGAGGGTAGGGATGGAGACAGGGTTAGAATTTGGAACTCAAAACTTAGAAAAATGTTTTAATATTGTTTTAACATATCATTAGGGAAAAAATAAAATCTATTAAATTTTAAAAAAATTTTCCTTTATTCTATTACTTTTCTTTAATCATAAAAGTATTTTATTATTTTCCAGTTACATGTAAAGGTAGTTTCCAACATTTATTTTCATAGGATTTTTAGTTCCGGATTTTTTTCCCACCTTCTCTTCCCTTCCCCCTCCCCCAAGATGGAAAGTAATCTGATATAGGTTATATATGTAAAATCACATTAAACATATTTCTGCATTAGTCATACTGTGAAAGAAGAAGCAGAACACAAGGGAAAAACCTCAAAAAAGAGGGGGAAAAAACAGCCAAAAAGTAGAAACAGTATGGTTCAATCTGCATTCAGAATCCATAGTTCTTTTTTCTGGATGTAGAGAACATTTTCTATCATGAGTTTCTCTGAAGTCTTTCTGCTCTTTCTTTCTTTCTTTTGTTCTTTCTTTCTTTCTTCCTTCCTTTCTTTTTTTTGTGATTTTATTTATTTTTATCACAAAAGTATTTTTTTATTTTCAAATTACATGTAGAAACAGTTTTCAACATTTGTTTTTATAAGATTTCTAGTTTCAAATTTTGCTCCCTCCCTCCCCCTTCCCCAAGATAGAAAAGCAAATTGATATAGGTTACATATACAATCACATTAAACATATTTTTGCATTAGTCACATTGTGAAAGAAGAATCAGAACAAAAGGGAAAAACCTTAAAAAAGAAAAAAAAACACCACAAAAAACTAGAAGTAGTATGTTTCCATCTGCATTCAGACTCCACAGTTCTTTTTTTCTGGATATGGAGAATATTTTCCATCATGAGTCCTTTGGAATTGCCCTGGATCATTGCACTCTGAGAAGAGCTAAGTCTGTCACAGTTGATCATCACACAGTGTAACTGTTACTGTGTACAATGTTCTCTTGGTTCTGCTCACATCACTCAGCATCAGTCCACTTCAGTCTCTCCAGGTTTTTCTGAAATCTGCCTGCTCATCATTTCTTACAGCACAATAGTATTCCATGACATTCATAGACCACAACTTGTTCAGCCGTTCCCTAATGGATGGCATCCCCTCGATTTCCAGTTCTTTGCCACCACAAAGAGAGCTGCCATAAATATGTTTGTACGTGTGGGTCCTTTTCCCTTTTCTATGATCTCTTTGGGATATAGACCTAGTAGTAGAGGCAGGCAAAGGGTAGGCACAGCCCCATAGCCCTTTGGGCATGGTTCCAAACTGTTCTCCAGAATGTCTGGATCAGTTCACACAAAGTAGAACTTTTCTAATTGCTTGTAGGTTGACCTAAGAACTGGTAAAGGAGAGGGATTCAGAGAGACCTGGGAAGGCTTGTGTGACCTGAAGCAGGACACGGGCAGTGCCAGGAGGCCAATTTCTGCTCTGATGACAATACTGCAAAGGACAAGTGCTGAGGAAGCCTTCAGGATCCTGCTCCAGGCCTGTCCAGACAAGACTCAGTGGGAAGGGGTTTTCTGGTCCTTCAGTTGCTACAAGGAAAAGCTTGGCCAAAGGAAACAGAGGAGAGGATGAAGTTGTGTGTAGGTGGAGGGAGTGCGAGGCAGGCACAAAATGAGCAAAGACAAGATCCCTACAGAATAGAAACTAATGAGTGAAGTAGTTGTTCTTCTAAGATCACTTAAAAACTTAAAAACAAAGGGAAGGCAGTAATTTGGTGTAGGGACAAGGGAGGCATTTACTGCCCAGGATACCAAGGTGTCAGTGAATCAGTTTAAAACACAGAAGAGAGAAAGGCAATGTGGTTACTAATGTATTCAATTTCATGCCTATTTTTTTTAAAGAAACATCCACAAGTAAGGTATTGCCAACTTCATAGACAATCCTCTATGTCTATGGAAATGGCCTCAAATGCTGATATTGGTCAGGTCTGTGGCTGGACTACACTCACCTGGGCTGAGGGTCTGTAGCTCCCAGGGGCCATTCCCTCTGACTCCAAGCTCCCTGCTTGAGCCAAGTCTTGGTCTTCTGAGGGCTGAGGAGGGGAAGCAGAAGGATCCCAGGATGGAAAGGTCTTTTCTTCTTCCTCCTAGGTGGCTGGCCTACAGGGATGTACAGAGGGTGAGGCCCCACAGGAGTTACAAAGGCCTTGGCCCTGTCCTCAGGGCAGACTCCAACCTACAGAGGGAAGGAGGAAGTAGTAGTTAGGGTCAGGCTTGGAAATAAGGATGGTCCCACTCTCTCTTACTCCTTCTCTTCTGCCCTCCTCCACTCTCCCATCTGAGCCTCAATGGCTCCTGAGGCAGAGCTCTCCCTTCAACTGGTACTCTGCCTTCCCTGCATTCCCCCCACATAGAATCTGGACCATAGACTGCTTGATCTAGGAGGGAGGCTGGGGCTGGGGAGGGCTCTGGGATGAGGTTGCCAGGAAGGACCATGGCAAGCCTGAAGCTGAGAGACAGAATCCTATTTGGGATGCTGCTGCCTGGTAGGGTCCTGGGGGCTGTGAAAGAGAAGACAGGGGAGCAGAGGCTTTGGTGCCTTGGACCTAGGTGAGTCCTAGGGCAGGCAAGCAGGACTCCTGGATCCTTACAGAGTGTGTTAAAATTGCATCTTGTTCTGGTCCTCCTGATTTACTCCCTCCCCTTCTAGTCAGGAAGAAATGAATATTTCACTCTTACATTTAATAACTATTATATTATTAAATTAGGACCAAGATTTTTCCTCTTTTCTACTTTCTCATCCAGAAACCAGTAGGAGAAATTTCCCCAGGCCAAAATCTAATCAGACAGTAAAAGAAATTCTAAGTTTAGGCTAATGGTCAATGCAGTTCTGCTCATTGTGTTTGCTTAGACTGGCTTTGGGAAAGGCTGATTCTCCCTATTTTCAAGACAGGTTGATGGAGGAGGTAAAAAAGGGGTTAACAGAAAAACTTAAGACCAAAGCCCTAATTTAGATCTGAAGTCCAAGAGGGGCTATAACTTACAGACCCCAGTTCTGAATAACTTAAGACTTGGGCCTTCATCAATACAAGTCAGGGCCTAGGTTCTTGTTAACTGGTACCTGGAGATCTGGCTCCTATTAATTATCCCCATTAATCACCACTCATAACAAGAACATAAAGAGGCAGGTCATAAAGACCTTATCTATAACAATGATACACAGACAAGGTATAGAAATTCTAACTGATAAATGAAAATATTTTGAAACCAGACATGGGAATGAAGAGGTGACATGCACAGAAAAGGCCAAATTTGTCCTCAGATTCACCTTATGATGCGGAAACCCCCAAAACACACCTCCATGGAAAAAGGTACCTGCCTCAGGGGTTGGTTCAAGACCTGAGAACTCCAAATGAGGATAAGCCCTCCCCTGTACCTCCCTAAGGTGGAGATTATTATAATGAGACTAGTAATCAATTTATCCATACTATAAATATAACTCTCTTTTCTCCCCCTATTCGAGAGACACCTCCACGGTGCTCTCCCTGTGGTCACTCAAAGTATTACAATAAAACTTGGGAAACTGAGTCACTGAGTGTTGTAATTCTTTGGGACGCCTCGATCAATCTGATCAATTTCCCACCCTACATCAAAGTGACATGGAAATTGATGTCTCTTTGACCAAGATTTGAGTGATTCATTTTAATAGAGCCCACACCTGGTGTTAACTCAGCCACCCCTCGGGAACACCTCCTCTTCGAAGAGCATATACACTATGACCCCCCAGGGCCAGGACAAGGTTTTGGTCCAGGACAGCCTGCCCAATGACCATCCTTTCATTACTAAGCTACCGGTCTTATTAATCTATGACTAGTGGTCACACAGGAGGCCCTGGCAGTCCTGCCAAACCGTCCCAAAGATCAGAGGTGCGGGACTTACACACTGTATCAGGCATGAGCCCCATTTCCCATCCTAGCAATATGTGCCTGCAGGCGCTGCTGGGCTGGGTGGCCAGAGCCCATGCAGACCTGCAGGAAACCCAGCCGGGCTCCTCACTTGGGGAGGTCCATAATCCAGGTCCGCGGCGCCCCAGAAAGGAGCTGGTCTCTCCCCCAAAACCCTATAAAAGGGGCCTCAAAGTCCCCCACCCAGCCAGGGTCCAAGCTGTCCCCGAGCTCCCCGCTCTAACCCGGGGGAAGGGAGGAAGCTCTCTGCCCTTGTCCCTTCCCCACCCTTCCCTACACCATCCCAGTACTCTCCGTGGAGCCGCGCCCTCTCTCCCTCCCCACTTTTCTCAGCTTGTCCCCCAGCTTCCTTTATAGCGTGATTGCCACCCCCTTCCCGCCTCCCCCATTCCATGATTTGCATAAATGAAATAGCCATTCACTTAGCGCTGGGAGCAGGCGGGTCCGGGGGCAGGGAGGGGGGGGCAGAGCGGCCAGGGGCCGCATCGGAACCAAGCGGGTCAAACTCTTGGCAATGGAAGAGAGAGGTGTAGACCGCGCCGACTCGTGTCTTCCTATTTCCCAGAAGCCTCAGTCCCGTCTGCTGTCTCGGGGCTGGACACTGCTACCCTCCCCCTCCGACTCCACACTCCGGGCTGACCCTCCTCCTTCGCTCAGCCCAGGGCCCGCCCCCTCCTCGTGAGTCCCTGGGCCCTTCTACCCGCCCCCCACCCGGGAGCCAGGAAGGAATTGTTGGTCCGAAGGGCTCCTGTCTGTGCCTCTGCCTCGTGGGTAAAAGAGAAAGGGCTGGGGTGGGTTCCAAGCTTTTTTTTGGCCCAAACGGTTTTGGAGACAAAAAAATAATCTCCTCCTCCCCCCACGAAAGGCGAGGTGGGCGTGGCCGGGCGGCCCGGGGATCGGGGCGGGGTAGTTTGTAAAGTCTGGTTGCCTGTGCATTGTCCCATTGGGAGAAATAGCCTTCACGAAGGGATTGTAGGAGAGGCCAGGTAAAGACATCAAAAACATCTCACCAGAGTTGAAAGGAGAAGGCTTCATTTAGGTTTTTCACCCTGGTTAAGGGGGCAAGACTCAAGGCAAAGAGAATTAAAAGGATTTTATTCTCAGTAGGTCAAGGTAGCAGTAGGTTAATGGGATGATCACTGGAGATCAGCATGGCTTGGGGCGGGGGCAGCTTTTGTAGGTCACTTTGAGACAATTCAGACAGGTCAACGCAGCAGAAGAGGTCGTGTCCTTACATCTCTATTCCTCCCGAGGTAGCAAGAATCCGACCGTCTAAGAGCAGGAAATGCAAAAGCTGCTGATGTGGTCTCTTCACTAGGGTCTCCGCCAACACTGAAGGAAAATCAGGGTTCGGAACAGTGGGCAACTGAACCAACTTTTACTAGGACCTACCAGTGTTAACACTGATCTTTTCTCCTGGATTTTTCCAGGCAAATGAGCAGGATTCCTGCAAGGATCCTTTGAGGTTATTATGATTATTGTTCTTCCTGTGATTTGGTTTAGATTGAGCTGCAGACCTGGTGGTGTCAGATGGTGGTCAGGGGACCAGGGGTGGACTGCGCTAAAATTGTATCTTGTTCTGGTCCCCCTGGGAACCCCTTCCCCTTCTAGTCAGTAAGTGAGTTTTAGCAGGAAATAGGATTGCAAAGGTGAACCTGCAAGTCATATGCAAATCATCCCCAAAATCAAAGGAGCATAATTTCCAAATTGTTCATATATAAGCTAAAATTCATATCCTAATAATATGTGCTGAATCAGGAGAAACCATCTAGGTGCTGCTTGTCAAACAACTCTAATTTCTTCCCTTCACCATTGTTTCCCAGTTGACACAATATTGACACAAGTCCTTTTCCTTACTCTGAAAATATTCTATTTTCTTTTGAATCATTATTAAATTTTCTTCTTAATTTATAGAATAAAACAAGCAATTCAATAACTACAATAAAAAGATGATTGCACAAGAAACCGCAAATCTACTTTGCACAACTTGCTTTTCCTTTCAAATATATAACAAAATTATCATGTATATTTCTCCCCCCCCTCCCCCGCCCCTCAGAGATGGCTACTATTTATCAGTTCTTTCTCTGGATGCAGACAGCCTTTCTTCATATGTCCTTTATAGTTAATTTGGGTATTTATAATAGTCAAAATAACTTATTCATTCAAAGTCATTCTTGAAATAATATTGCTGTTACAGCATACAGTTTTCTCTTGGTTCTGCTCATTTTGGTCTTCATTTTGTTGTGCAAGTCTTTCCATGTTTTTTCTAAAATCATTGAGCTCATCATTTCTTAGAGCACAGTAACCATATACCACAACTTGTTTAGCCACTCCCCAATTGATGGTCATCCCTGCAATTTCCAGTTATTAGCCATCACAAAGAGAGCTGCTATAAATATTTTAAAACATAGGTTCTTTTCCTTTTTCCCTAATTATCTTTGGGAACAGACAAAGTAATGGTATTGCTGGGTCAGAGTATCAATAACTCTTTGGGGATAGATCCAGATTGCTCTCTAAAATGGTTAGATCAGTTCACAATTCTACCAACAATGAATCAGTGCCCCAGTTTTTCCACATCCCCTCCAACATCTGTCACTTTCTTCATCTATCATTTCAGCCAATCTAGTAGGTGTAAAAGAATACCTTAAAGTTGTATTAATTTGCATTTCTTTAATCGATAATGATTTGGGGGGCAGGGCAATGAGGATTAAGTGACTTGACACAGCTAGTGTCAAGTGTCTGAGGCAGGATTTGAACTCAGGTCCTCCTGAATTCAGGGCCAGTACTTTATCCACTGCACCACCTAGCTGCCCCACCATACACTTTCTATAAAATTTCCCAGACAATTTTCTGTTTTCCTTCTGATCTTAGTTACTTTCGCTGTATTTGTACCAGACATTTTTAATTTAATGTAATTGAAATTATCCATTTTACAGTTAACTTTCTCTCTATCACTTGTTTTATCATAAATTGTTCAACTATCCATAAATCTGATAAGCAATATCTTTGGTGTTCTAATTTTCTTATACAGTCTCTCTTTATATCTAGGTGATATATCTATTTTGACCTTATCATGGTAAATCGTGTAAGATATTGGTCTATGCCCAGTTTCTGCCAGACATCTTTCCATTTTTCCCACCGATTTTTACCAAATAATGAATTCTCCCCAAATTTTAAGTCTTTACACTTGTCGAATACAAGGTTATTATGTTTATTTGCTGCTGCAAATCTTATATCTACTGTATTCCATTGATTTACCTTTTTATTTCTTAGCCAATACCAAGTAACTTTGATAATTACAGTCTTATAATATAGTTTAAGATCTAGGACTGCTAAACCTACTTCCTTTACATTTTTTATTATTTCCTTTGATATTCTTGACTTCTTGTTTGTCCAAATAAATTTTGTTATTATTTTTTCTAATTCAGTAATTGGTTTTTTGGTACTTTAATTGGGATGGTACTGAATGTATAAATTAGTTTGAGTAAAATTGTCCTTTATTATACTGGCCTTGCCTAATCATGAAAAATTAATATTTCTCCAATTATTTAAATCTGATTTTATTTGTAGAAAAGGTATTTTAAAATAATTTTGTTTTTAGAGTTCCTGCGTTGGCTGTGGGAGATATACTCCCAGGTATTTTATAAATCTAAAGTTATTTTAAATGGGGTGGTTTCTTTTTTTTTCCTATCTCTTCTTTTTTCCTTTTAATCAACATTTTTATTTTTAAAGGTTTTGAGTTCCAAATTCTAGTCATTACTCCTTCCCTCCCCCTCACTCTCCCTAAAGCAGTAAGAAATCAGATATAGGTTATATATTCACAATCATATAAACATTTCCATATTAGTCGATTTTGTATGACCTCAAACAAAAGAAAAACTGAAGAAAGTGAAAACAGCATGCTTCAGTCTGTTTTCCATCAATACCAATTCTTTTTTTGGAGGTGGATAGTATGCTTCTTTATTATCTTGGATCATTATATTGCTGAGAATAGCTGTCGTTCACAGTTCAATCAAAAAATACTGCCATTACTGTGTACATTGTTCTCCGGTTCTGGTCACTTTTATATACATAAGTTCATGTAAGTCTTTCCAGGTTTTCCTGAAATCATTCTCCTTGTCCTTTCTTATAACAATAATATTGCATTTACAATCATTATATATACTCTAATAAAGCATATATATAAATATATATAGAGAGAGAGAGAGAGAGAGAATATCATTATATATACTCTATAAAGCATTTCCCTGGCAAATTGGTTGCCATGGCAAATGTAAATTGATTCTAGAAGTATTCTTTTTGATGAGCTTATTAAAAAAAGAGAGGGGAACATTTGTAAAAGGTTTTCTTTTTTCAAAAAAGTTTTTCTTTAAGGATTGTTGTGTTTTAACTTGTATTTAAAATATGTTCTGATTTTTTATGAAAGTAATTGTATACTTAGTAAAAATGGTATTATTTGAAATTATCGCATAATTGTATGTTATATTCTGAGTCAAGGTACATTCACATTTTTTGCAATCATATTATCCTCAATTTTTAAATCCATATGAGACTTGGATCATGGGAATTTATCACTTAAGACATTAATTGCCTTCATTTTGAGTTATCAGATGCCAGTTAGTCAAGATGCCATCTGATCACAAGAGGAATACATGTAAGAGCAGATATTGAACTGTCACATGAGGGGAGACATGCATAAAGTCAAGGTATGGCCGATGGAATGGCTTTTGACAAATATTGAGGTTGGTTTCTCTTGGTTTAATTTTTTTCCTACAATATTGTACAGATGGCTGGAAGTTTTCATCCCACCCATCTCATTCTACACCTGGCTTCTATGCCCCCTCCTATATGCCTGATGCCATGGACATCTCAATCCCATGCATCTGATTAAGTCTGACTCAGTTTCCTCCAATATGTTCGGTGGCATGGACGTATATCCCATCCACCTATTTTAAGCCTGGCATACTGCATGGGCAGTATATATTGCTCAAGTGTTAGAATGGTCATATCCCCATCATTTCTCTGTTTTTTTTATGGTAACTCCCATAATTATCTCAGGTGTCATGATAAATAAAGTGTTGGATTTGGCCCTTGACACCTGTTACCAATTATATTAGATTCTTTAATTTCTCATAATGGTTTTATTATATGTTTCATGTATAACAACTAAGAATCTGAATTCCCTTAGACATGTTGTTGAGAACTCTCATTGTTTGATTTGATTATGGACAAAGCTATTTTAAAGTTGTGTTAAGTTCAATTTTGTAGGAAATTTTCCTGTCTGATTACCAGCATCCACATATCAACCCCTGAAAAGACTTCCATTCCATTATTACACCCAGAGGACATCCAAAGAACCATCTGAGAAAAATCTTTCAATGACTTTAAATGAACAGTTTTTGTTGATTTTTATTCCTTTCTATTGTTATGTACACCATTTGTAATATGTATTCTCTGTAGAGGCCCTCCCTCTGCAGGCTAGTATCAAAGCGGCAGTTCATAAGGGACTGCCCCTCTGGACAGAACTTTTCTTTCTCCCTTTTCTTCTATTGTTTGTTAGCATAGGGTATTATATTCTGTTATTTTTGACTATTTCATCAAAGGAAACACCCCGTGTTTCTTGAAGAAACAAATGGGGACTGTATGATTGTAATGATGCCACCAGCTGGAGACTTACTGTAGGAAAGCTCCACTGTGAGGAGAAGGTCTCTGAGGGCAAGGCCATGCAGCTTTTCTTTTGGCATCAGAAAGTGACGTGGTTTGCTTGAGCGAGAGCTAAGTCAAATTTAATCAAATAAGTGTCATTCCCCTAATGATAGATGATCAAAATTATGAAGTTTTCAGATGAAATAATCAAAGTTACTATAGCCATTTGGGGAAAAAAAATGTTTAACTCACTACTGATTGGAGAGATGCAAGTCAAAACAATTCTGGAGTACTACCTCATATATATGGATTGGATTAATAGTATAGCAGAGGGAAATGATTAATATTGTAGGGGACATGGGGAAAAATGAGACATTAAATGCACTCTTAGCGAAGTGGTTAAACTGATTCAAATATTCTGTAGAGCAATTTTGGGAAGTATGGGCAAAGGGCTATAAAACCATGCATACTCTTTGACCTAGTAATACCATTACTAGGTTGCTATACAAAAGGAGATAAAAAAACCAAAAAGTTGAATTTGAAGTAGAGAAGATGCCCATCAATTGGGGAATGACTAAACAATTGCGGATGAGATTATGATGGAACACTTTGTCTTATAAAAAATGATGAGCAGGATGCTATCAGAAAAACTGAAAGATTTACATGAGCTATGCAAATGAAATGTACTGTATACAAAGTAACCAGAAATATTTTAAGATGATCATCTGTGAATGACTTAGTTTCAGCAATATAATGATCAAGACAAGTCTGAAGGATTTATGAAAAAGCAATCCATCTCCAAAAAAACGGATGGTATCTGATACAGATTGAAGCATAATTTTTAAATTTCCTATTTCTTAAGGTTTTTTGTCTGTTTCTTTCACAGTCTGACTAATGTGGAAATGTTTTGTATGACTAACATGTATAATTTATTTTGAAATGCTTGCATTACTTGGGGGGGGTTGGGGAAGGGAGGGAGGAAGAGAATCTGGAACACAAAGTTCTAAAAATCGATGTTAAACATTGTTTTTATATATAATCTGGGAAAAAAGAAATAGTCTAAATAAAAAATAAGGATGTAGAAAAAGAAACTAGAAAAAAGGCTATTGCATTATTCTCACATCCCTTCAAGTGTTGTTTCCAAAGGCTCAGCCCTTAGTCCTGCTGGGTCTATAGGGAGGAACTTTATACACAGTTTAATGAAATTGACATGTGAAGTTGAGGGGTATTTGGAAGGTGATGGTCAAAAGAACACGAGGAAGAAAGCAACCTTTTGTGTTAAAATCAGGCCTCAGGTAGCTTCAGGCAGCCTTGCCTCTAGTGATTCAGTCAATAGGAGTAGTGATAGTGTGGGGATGAGGAAAAAGGGATTTCCTATATGTCATTCAGGTCGATCAGAGTTTAGTCCAATATGTATGCAGAGATGCTCCTCTGTGGCACATTTTAGATCTCTTCCCAAGTCATCAATTGCCTTTTTATGCTTGCTGCCTGAGCAAACTCAGTACAGGTACTGTACTTCCTCCATGAGTTTAGCCAGGCTGAATCTTGATCTCCTCGTAAAATTATTTAAACTTAACTTGTCGGCGGGCCTAATCTGTGAACTCCTGGCTGGCTATCTGACTGCTTTTAGCTGGTTAAAGCTATAGCTGGCTATAGCTGCTTAAGCAGTTTGCCAAGGGCCCTTTGAAAATTCCCCCCTCTGCTCCTCAATTAGACCACAAGAAACAGCCTCTTTCAGTTAAAGCCAAAAGGGTTTATTTATGAGAAAAAATATAAGAGATAAGGGTAAAGAAATGCAAATATAGGACTTTGAAACCCTTTTTAAACTTTCTCTCTTGCCTCAAATCTCTTGCCTCTGAGGGTATGCTGGGTCTGGGGGCTGGGTGAAGCAAGCTCTAGTGTCCCTTGGGCCTCCCATGTGCCTCCCTGCTGGGCACCATAGGCCGTGTTGCGCCAATGCCTGGGGCCGGGGTTTTCATCCCTGCTGCTTAGCCTGGCCAGAGGCCCCCGCAGCCTGAAATGGAGGGGGAAGGGGCTGCTCTGCTCAGAGAGGACTGAGGCTAATTTTAACGCATACATCCTCATATTTGTCTTTTTTTTTTTTCAGATATACTTTTGACTTAGTGACTCAAACTTGTTCTTGAAACAATATTGCTGCTTTTTCCCCCGGGACTCTCTTAAGCTCACCATATGCCCTCTCTTCTCCCTGTTGGCCAAATGCACTGAGGGAAATATTTTGGCAGTTTGCACTACAGATAAAGAATATGTTGGTGATTGTATACTTAGCTTATGAAAAAGGGATTCATGGACAGATTATATTGATTCCTGAGGTAATGTGATTTTAATTATTAATACACTTGATGAAAATTATGTAATAATGAATAATGTTAGTCGTTTACTTTCTAGGTGGTATGTAATTATATGTTTGTTATATTGTTTGGGATTGTATATTGTAACTATATCATGTGTCAAGAGGCAAATTCACTTTCTTTGCTATCATCATTATCCTCAATAGTGAAATCCACATGAGGCTATGATTATTGGAACTCACTATTGAGACATTGATATTATCTGAGTCCTGACTACCAGGTATGATCATACTCCTGAGCCACTGAGTTTTGGTGCCTTGACCCTGAGAGGTTTGACATGCATGAGTAACAGGTGGTAAACTGTTGTGGAAAAGGCTGGGAGAACAACTTTGGCAAGGGCTGAAGTAGGATTCTCCTGACTTAGTTTCTCCATTATGACACATGGAATGGAAGCACATCCCACCTAGCTGACTTTGAGCCTGACTCAATACACTTGGCTGTCTGCAGAACTTTTTGCCTGGAACTGTCATGATGTTTGGGAATGATTTATCTGCCCTTACTGTAGTTTACTTCTGTATTCTTTTTTGGTAACTCCCTGTAATCATCTCAGATGTCATATGATGAATACAATAATGGATGTGACCTCGACATCTGTTACCAGATATA
This sequence comes from Dromiciops gliroides, assembly GCF_019393635.1. Classification (NCBI taxonomy): domain Eukaryota; kingdom Metazoa; phylum Chordata; class Mammalia; order Microbiotheria; family Microbiotheriidae; genus Dromiciops; species Dromiciops gliroides. The sequence goes on from NC_057861.1 coordinate 763,898,365, forward strand.
TTAGATTCTTTAATTTCTCACAATGGCATGGAGATAATTAGGTAAATGATGCAGAGTGATGAAACCAAGATACCAATTCTTTTCTTGGTTAATATCGTAATTGTTTCAGTCCTGTATTAAAGAAGGGTATATCAGTATAACTTGTAGACTCTTTTGCCAATGCCTTAAAGAGATATCCACTTTTATTAGAGGTTATTATAATTGAAATTAATCTGACAACTTTTATATTATTGTGATTTTGTATTGGAGTACATCTTATAAATTAGGAGTCTGACATTCCTTAGTGGGAATCTTATCCTCCAGATGGGGGATTGAAATAATTTTAAGTATAAAATAATAATAATAACAATAATATTGGGTTTTAATTTTTTATTTTGATCGCATCTGAGTATGTAACAACTGGACAATATATCATTGTAAAATCTCTAAAAGACTCTGAATTCCATTAGAAAACTGTTTTTGAGCTAACTTCCATTATTTGAGTTGGTTATTGGCAAAGTTATTTAAAGTTGTGTCAAGATCAGTTTTGTAGATTTTCCAGCTGAGGAAGAACATCTAAAGAACCTGGGAAAGACTTCTCTGCAAATACACCTGAGACCATGCCTGGAATACAGAGCTACATTAAGATGGATGACACAAGAATCATCTGTAGGAGATGAGACTTCCAGAGACGTAAATAGACATTTCCCTTTTTGTTTCCCTTGTCCCTGTTGAACACAATATTTGTAATATCTACCTCCTAAAGGGGACTGTCCCCTTTAGTTTTGTCAATGCATCACTCATTTTTTTTCTTTTATTCCCCTTCACATTGTTATCATAAGCCCCATAGTTAAGAACCCTTTGTAAAGTATTTGTAATATTAGTTATTGCTTCCTTAAGGAAACAATAGGGGTTTTTTGTTTGTTTTGTTTTGTTTTTGTTTTTGTTTTTTTGCAGGGCAATGAGCGTTAAGTGACTTGCCCAGGGTCACACAGGTAGTGTCAAGTGTCTGAGGCTGGATTTGAACTCAGGTTCTCCTGAATCCGTAGCTGGTGCCTCTATCCATTGTGCCACCTACCTGCCCTGAAACAATAGTTTTTTTAACAAAGCAGATGGGGGACTGTGAGAAAAGAATTATTAATAATGGATTTCTTGGGGGACACAGGAAGCCAGTCTTAGGCTTCTCTCTTCACCTCCAATTTCAGAAAGCATAGTTCTTAGAAACTTGAACTGATCCCTTTTTGGGACCAGTTCAGGAACCCATGGGTGGATTCATAGAAATGTAGATAGAAACTACACCTAGCTGAATGTGCCTTTGCCCTCAGAGGGTTTCTCCTACTAGACCTTGATGTCATCACATTAGAGCTCATTTTAATATAGACCATCCTCAAGTCACATCAATCAATGGAATTGAATGATATTGACCCATTGGCTTTGATCAATGGGTAAGGAGCTGCTTCTATTGAAGAAGGAAGGAAACTGGATTGCAAGAAGCTTACTGTCTTTTTCTTGGGACTCTCTTGAGCTCAATAGGCACCCTTCTCCTCTCCTTCTTGGCCAAATGTACTAGGTATGTAATTGTTTAGGCCTGTAAGCCTGTGACTAATGGGGAAGTCAGGGAGACACATGGTCAATACTTTATTAATATATAAAATTAATGAATAAAAAATGCTTACTGCCAAAAACAATATTGCTGTTCATGTATACAACATTCTCTTAATTCTGTTCATTTTGCTCATTATTTTACAAAAATATATTTTTTCCAGACTCAATGAGCTCATCATTTCTTATATCACAGTAGTATTCCATTACAATCATGTATTACAACTTGTTCAGCCATTCACTAGTTGATGGTATCCCTATTTTCCAGTTCTTTACCAGCACAGAGTGCTGCTATAAATATTTTAGAACGTAGGTTCTTTTCCTTTTTATCAAATCATGTTTGGAAATAGACCTAATAGTGATATTTCAGGGTCAAAGGGTATGGGCCATTTAACAATTCTTCGTGCATAATTGCTCTGATGGATTCTCTGATGTAGAGCAAGACTATCTTCATGTAAAAGCCTTTCCACATTGATTATACTTTGTGGTAAAAAGTTTTAACAGTCGGTTAGTTTTAAGGTTCCGTCAAAGAAATATTTTGTTTCTTGAGGAACAACTTATAAGGTTTCTCTCCAGTGTGAATTCTCTAATATACAGCAAGATGATGGCTGGATCTGAAAGCCATTCTACCTTGATTATAGTCATACATTCATAAGGCTTATCTCCAGTGTGGATTCTCTGATGTACATTAAGGTTAAACATCTGTGTGAAAGCCTTTCCATACTGATTATATTAATAATGTTTTTCTCCAGTGTGGATTCTCCAATGTTGGGTAAGATAATTTCTCTGCATAAAAGTCTTCCCACATTGATTACATTCATATTGTTTCTCTACAGTGTGGATTCTCTGATGTACATTAAGGTTAGACCTCAGTGCAAAAGCCTTGCCACATTGATTACATTCATAAGATTCCTCTCCAGTATGGATCTTCTGATGGACAGCAAGACTGAAGATGGATGTGAAAGCCTTTCCACACTGATTACAATCATACAGTTTCTCTCCAGTGAGGTTTCTTTGATGTGTAGCACATATTTCTCTACAAGTGAAGTCACAGGGACCATTGGTCTTGAAACTATGCTTGTGAGTTTCTTCCACAGAAAGGCTTACCTCTGCCTTATTTTCTTTCATTTCAAGTCGAATATCTCCTTCTGAAAGAAACAAATGACAAAAGAAATATATACTGACACTACACACACACACACACACACACACACACACACACACACACACGTTTATATACCCTTCTCTCCATTGCCAGAACCAAATCTCATTTACATTCTATTTCCCCAGGAAAAGAAAAAAAATCTTCAAAAACATAGGGAGAACTAATGTTTTTAAAATGTCATTAGCTCACATCCCAAGGATGATTTAACTTACAAAGAACTTTACACACATTCACACTGGATTCTCACAACAAACTTGTTTCACATGTAGGGCCAGCATTCTCATTATATTCACAACTCAGGCCATGAGTGACTTAACTCAGGCTGAGTGACTTCAACCAAATCCCAGCAGTTGAGACTAGAACACTAACCCTGTGACTGAGGCATGCTCTGTCCACAGTACTAGCAGATTGTTTACACTTTCAATCTTTCCATTTCTCTTTCCCTTTCATTGTTTGCAGTTTCTATCTTTTCTTCATAGATATTGTGCCTTTTGGTGCACATATACTACCTATTCAAATTATTTAATGATCTATCCTACTTGTAAGCATAATGTAATTTCAATGCTGATCCCTCTCAATTTTCTGCTGTAGCATCTGAAGTCACATGAAGAAGACCAACACTGGTTTTTGTATTTACCTGAGGCATAAGAGATTTTATTCTGGTCCATTACCTTTTTTTAGGAGAGCCATTTCTTAATTCTTTTTTGAAAAGTTATCTTTAAATGCCTCTGGTCACTAAAATAAAATCAAAGTCCTTCATAACAAAGAAATTTTAAAATGTATCTCATAGAAGAATTTGAGTTCAACATCCTTTTGTAAGGAAGTGGAAAGCATGCTTCACTATTGGTCCTCTTGTAGCCCTTCCCATATAGAGAAGTTCACAAACCCCTTGAAGAATTGGTCTAAAGGATTTGAGCTAAAAATCTGTCACTGGCACCTTAAGCAGTAAGTAATGGCCCAATTTGGCTACACAGATATTTATCCTCTGGGACAATAAGCCTGTGTATGTTTCAGCCATAACATATTGCTTTCTGTAGATTCCAAACCATCAATGATCAGGTACATATTGCTTTGGGTATCATGCAGTGATTACATCAAACTCTGATTGCTTCTAAGAGCTACCTATTCTTTCAATTTCTCAACGTGACATCCAATTGTTTCCAAATTTCCAGGAGGGTTGGATCTCTGTGTGCAAATAGTCAGAAGAATGTACAGATCCTCACTGGCTGTCTGTGACTGCATCGGAGCAGTTCTCTCATTCCTGGGTTACCTTGTAATTGAGTTGCATCAAAAGTGTAATCACCAGATCAGGATATCACTTGGGGTTTCATTCTTTCACCAGGAATCACTAACTCCTTGTGAACAATGATGTCTAGATATGTGGTGTGGCCCTCATAAAACCAACTTGGACCAATACAACCACTCTAATAAGCCAACCCTAAATTGTCCTCATTGCTGAAGTCAGGTTTTCTGATGTAAATCTGTTCTTTCCTTATGATACTCCTCTTCTATCTGGCAGCTTCTCAAAGGAAATGGTCAGCAATAAGGGTTAGTTGTTCAGTAGTGTTTCAGTGAGAGTACAGCCAGTTTGCCAGTGGTAGAAAAAGGAAAGTTATTTCCTAGGAAATTATATTCTTACAAAGGTGGTTCTAAAAATAAACATTGTTTAGAAAAACCTAGTAATATGTGCAGTTGACTTTCAAGTACGTTAATCATTTAATGCACTGCTTATCATGAGCCCATAGAAAAATAAATATTTTTAACAGTAACTAGAAATCAATTTGACTGGCTAGAGAGCAAAAACAAATGAATTTCCATCCCTCAGCAAGAGAGCTTATCCAATACTCCTTCCATTTTCCACCTTACACATGTATGAGCATTTTCACAGTATTCTGTTTAAAACTCAGAAGACAACTGGTGGTGCTATGGACATAATGCTGGGCCTTGAGTCAGGAATACCTGAGTTCTAATCCCACTTCATAAATTTGCTAGTCCTGTGACCCTAGGCAAGTCACAGAACCTTTGTCTGCCTCGCTTTTCTCATCTGTAAAATGAGCATGCTAATAGCAATAGGTTTCTTATGAGGATAAAATGAGAAAAATATTTAAAGTACACAGCACACAATAGATGCTTCCTAAATGCTAGTTACTACTGTGAGATTTAAAATTGGATATTAGATCATAAATCTCCCCTACTTAACCTTTCCCTTAATTTATCTCCCAGACTAGTAAATGGAAGAAGCTTTTGGTTTTCTAGATAGACCTTTTATTGTTATGGTAGTCACAAGGTGATGTTGATTAGAAGTATAGGAAAGTAGAAACACAATACAAATCATCTTAAGTCTAAGCTTGGTCTATATTCCTTATAAAAACTCACCAAAACCGAAGGCCACCTTTGAAGAGAGAGAGAGACCATCTGTGCAGCGCAGTCAGGAGACCAGCAGAGCAGGAAAAAGCCCCACTTCCGTTCTCTCCTTGTCTTTTAAGCTTGCACCCTGGAAGTCAAGTACGTAGCAGGCAGTCTGACGTGCGCAGCAGGCGGACTGGCGTGCGTAGCTCATGCCGTTGGTTTCCTCCCCAAAAGGGTGGTCCTTCAAAAACTGGCGTCTTTCAGTTATCCTAACCGACTGCTAAAAAACTTTCATATTTTTTTACCACATTTCCCCCCTTTGCTTCCCCAAGAAACAGAATGTTTCCTTGATGGAACAGTAAAAAGAATATAATAACTATTGCTAACTAATAATATGTGAACAACAATATAGAAAAGGAAGAGAGGAAAGTTTTGTCCAGAGGGGCGATTTTTTTTTTGTCCTCATGAACCGACGCTTTGACATTAGTCTTGCAAAGGGAGAGCCTCTGCAGAGAGTACATGTTACAGATAGTATATATTATAACAGAAAGGAGATAGTAAAAACTAATAAAGCAAAACAGTTCATATAAAGTCTCTGAGTTCTCTTGTCTTCTTGAAGTGGTAAGATGTCATCGGGAGGAAACTGGATTCCGGTCTGGAAAACTGGATTCTGGACTCTGGTCTGGAAAGCTGGATTATCTTCTTTAACTGTTTGAATTGCTGTATTTTTTACTAAACCTTAGCATAGCATTGTCAATGATCAAATTAATAAATTCCATTACATTCCCTCCTTTATATCCTTAGACTTCTAATAGAGGGTTGAGGTAGTTATGCAATCTGTAACACTTTTTACCACCATGTGTCTGGATCAAAGCCAAATTTAGTATGTGTTCATGACACCTGAAAATGTTATGGAAAGGTTATCATACCATATCTCATGGTTCTGAGACAGCCAGTGATTGTGCTAGGCCACAGGTGAGGTCAACTGAGTGAGATAAAAAGATAAATAAGTTCAGTTAAATTAGGTTAAATTAGGAGGGAGAGAGGATGAATACTGGACTGTGCCTAGTAATTGTGCTCTATATAGTCACCATCATAAGCAAACCATGGACTTACGTATACCTGTCTCTCCTTTTGTTGCACATATATTCTCTCCAGGGCCTGCATCAGAGTTCACAGCAAGTTAGTCTCTGAAATGATAAGTTTCCAAAATCTCATTAATTTCACCAAAGACAGTATGATGGTAAAAATGCGTGCTATGCCGCATAACTGAGAATATATTAGTGATATATACAATAATTCCAAACCATACCCAGAGTATAATGACATATAAATAATAAACGAATATAAATAACTGATTATATTAAACATTATTACATAATCTTCTTTTAGCAAGTGAACCACATCATCTTATACATGAATTCTCTAGCATAACAGTAGCAGATACTTAAAGTGGTGATTAATTTATCAAAAAGAAGTAAGACTTCAATTAGCAAGATTCAATATTCAATGTTTTCAGTGAGTTATCAAGCAATAGGGTTCAATAACCCTCTCTCAAAAAGAAAGAGTAAAAAAAGAAGAATTCTGGTAGCTTCTGAGGCCCGATGGCCTCACCCACAGCATATACTTAAATGTCTTTGAATAATCACTTAGTTTACAAAATTTAGTTTTAAAGAAAAGCAAAAGAAGCAAAAGTCAAAAAACAAAGCAAAACAAAAAACCAAAAGTAAAAAGCAAAAGATTCGCTAAGCACCCTTTTGTGCTCTTAAAGAACTTAAAGGTGTGGTGAATTCCAGGTCTTTTCAGTGCCTTTCAAAAGTCAAAACAAAAAAACAAAAAGAATTAAAAAAAAAATAGTTGAGGTGGGCCAGAAAACTAGGCCATGTGCTTTAGTGTTTTGCCTGTAGAAGGAAATGCTTGTTAAATTATAAGGTATTTAAGCTGCTAGAGTTTGGGGTATGCCACATTGTTTTAACTGGTTCCCCAATTCTCTGCATGCCAAAGTGGCAGGGGTTTCTGAATTGTCATTGATCTTTCTAATGCTGTCATAATGTTCTTTGTGGTAGAAAATGTGGAGTTCTCTAGCATCAGTTTTGTCTGTGCCACTGATTTTTAATAAAGGCTGATTTAACTGATGAACCACCACATTCAGCTGATGCTGCTTAGCAAATGCTACAATCGTATCATTTCCTCCCCACTTTCCAAATTTCTTTAATTCGTCAACATATTCTTCAAAAGGGGAGTCATTTACTCTAAAAGACTCATACTCTTGTCTATGGTTAATCATGTAAGAAGCAGCTTCTTGTCTATGTCTGAGATGATTTCTACAGTGACCTTCTAGCTGGTCTGCTAAAGGCCTAAAAAGGCAATTTCCATCTCCTGATACTTTACAAAGACTGAGTCCCAAAGCATTTAACTGATCAGTGGGATTATCAAATGGGAACTGCCTATTTCCTCTGAACTCTCTTTGCTCTTTAACAGTTGCTATTGTTAGGGTTTTTAGCTCTTTAGCATCTACCTCAGGTCTATCTGAAATCTCTTCACCTATGAATGGTGCAGGCTTTACATGAGAGCAATGAATCCATCAGTCTTTTTCACCAATTTTAATGGCAGTAGGAGTTGTCAATAAGACCTGAAAAGGTCCTTCCCAGGCAGGTTGGGTTCCACTGGTTCTCTGAAAATTCTTTACATATATTTTATCTCCTGGGTTGAAGTTATGCAATGAAAAGTCTAATGGGCCTGCCTGGACCACAGCTCCTGCCTCATGGAGTTCACGTAGCCTGGTCTGTAATTCCTGTATATAGGAGGCAACAGAAGTATCACCTCCCACCAGTGATGTGTACACTGGGGAAAGAGTTTTAGCTTGGATAGGAGGGTGACCAAAAAGCATTTCATAAGGAGATATATGAAGTCCTCCTCTTGGTCTACTTCGTAGATAGAATAATGCCAATGGTAGAACATCAGGCCATTTCAAATGGGTTTCAGTACATAATTTGCCAATCATACTCTTAAGCTCTTTATTCATACGTTCAACTTGGCCTGAACTTTGTGGATGGTAGGGCATGTGGAATTTTGGAGTCATTCTCAAGAAAGAGTAGATTTGGGATAAAATCGAATCAGTGAAATGTGTGCCTTTGTCAGAATCGATGCGGGCTGGTGGGCCAAAACGAGGTAATATCTCTTTAAGAAGAATTTTGGCAACAAAGGCAGCTGTGGCTGGGGGGGGGGTTGGGAAAGGCCTCCACCCACCGAGTGAGCTGATCAACTATAACAAGGCAAAATTTATAATGTCCTGCTTTTGGCATAGTAATATAATCAATTTGTAAGTGCTCAAAAGGTGTATATGCTAGAGGACGCCCTCCATAAGCTTTGGCCTTAAAAGCATACTGATTATAAGACTGACATGTGGAGCAGCCCGAGCAGATTCGAGATGCTGTATTAGTCACATCTGGTGCTATCCAGGTTCTCTTAATAGAGTCTACAATGCCTTGTGTACCAAAATGGCCTTTTCTGTGAACAGAGAGGCATACCTGGTGGTAGAATTTATGGGGAAGAAATGGCTTACCTTCCGGAGACACCCAGATGCCATTGATCTGTTTTGCCCTAAATTTCTTTTTCCACTTTTTCCAGCAAAAGGATCAAATATAAAACCCTCTCTGAGGCTGCTGTGCCAAGCTCCACTCTCACCACAGTACAACAGACTTTTAGTGCCTAACTTCTGAGTTGTCTTTGGCTGAAAAATTATTTCACCCTGTCTTTTTGTGGGTTCTGGTGCTCCAGGAATTGTCTTATGGCATTATTTGAAGGTATTTGGAGGGGTCTTGGGGAAAGCTCAGGCAAGTCACTGCCTTTCCTCTACCATCTTGGTTCTGCCCCTCCCAGTGTAGCATTTTGTTCCAATTACACTTTTATTTCTTAGAAATGCTAAAAGTATCACCTTTATAATAAATTTTTAATTTCTTTTGTATTAAGGTCCAATCCACCTACCCAATTATACTAATATAAAAACATATGACTTAAAATGATGTGACATGATACTTTCGCTCAGACCAAACCCAGTCTCATCAAATTTGGAGTTAGTTATAAGTTGTACCATAGAGAACCTCACATTTCCCCAGGGCCCTTTGCTGTTAGCACTTCAAATTATAGGACCCACTACTTTCATTCAGTTTGTTGCCCAAATTCTCTTATGGCTGTCTTTCTGCTCAGGAGGAGGGGGACGATCTGAGTCCTAGACCAGGCTGGTGGAAGGAAAGAGGTGGAGGAGGGATAGTGACCAGATTGGTAGGGAATGGCCCAAATGAAGTCAAGCCCTGGGGCAGATTTTGGAGACCTGGGAGGAGTCTATGGAGGAAGAAAAGGTCCTGGCTCACAGAGGGGAAGCTCTAGTAGTTTTAAGGACCAGGAAAAGGTTTTCCCCCCCAGGAGGTGAGATGTTGGCTGAAAAGACTGAAGCCAGGAGGCCAAGGATGATGAGGGAGAACATTTCAGGTATCAGAGATGACCCCTGGAAAGGCACAGAGAGGGGCTTGGTCAAGCATGGGTCAGAGAGGAAGTGGAGGGGAATGAAAACCCTAGAAAGAGGGTGAGGGATTCCCTGTGAGGAAGGGCCGGGCTTGGGGAGGAGAGGCAGGCTGGAGCCTGAGGTCCTATAGAAGAAGAGGCCAGTCCTGGCACCTCAGGGGCCGGGCAGGGTGGAGCTTTTAAGGCTTGGAGGACTCATCCAGAGTGAGCTGGTGATAAGCAGGAGCACTAGGAGCTGAGATGAATGCCTTGTGTAATTTAAGATTCTAAATGTGGATTCTAATCTGTTCCCCCAGTTTGGGGGGAAACTGACTAAAATCACTGATAAAACGAGTTTAGGTTTTTAAGGGTTTATTGGAAAATAGAAAGAAAAAGATTGAGAACAGAATTCCAACAGCCTGGCACTCCTATCTTTCCTCAAATTTCCTGTGAAGTCCTCTGCCACCACCACCACCAAGTCAGGAACCCAAAAGCGCAAGAGCTCTCCGCGCACGCTCCCTCTTCTCCTTCCTGTCTCCTCCCAGAAAATAGGAGGCTCCTCAAGTTGATTGGCTGGTAGCCTTGATAGACAGCACCCATAAGCAAACGTCATTTCCTGACGCCAAGGAAAAGCCACAATGCCTCTGAGGCATTTCCTCATGGTGGAGCTTTCCCACAGCAAGTCTCCAGTAGGTGGCATCATTCCAATCATTACAGCCTTCTGGAAGCCAGCGCTTTAGGTGCAGGTCCCAGGTAGGTCTGGGCCAGGATCCTGCTGGCTCCTCTTCCCTTTGACTTCATTTTCCCCATCTTACCTCCTGTGGGACAATCCTCTGTGTCTGTTATGAATATGCCTCCCTTCTCAGCCTAGCCACTTGTGTTTTCTGCTCCTGAGTTGTATCTAGACCATCAGTCACATCCCAAATGCCTCAGGGCACTGCCCCCAACTTTACCATTGGGTCACTTTTTCAACCTTCAGAGTTCCTCTATAGGGACCCAGCTCCTTTAGGAGCCTATAGGAGCCCCAGCTTCTTTTTGAAAAGATTTTGTTTTCCTGCCTTCATCCTAGGTCCTCTGTGAATTAATAATACATGACATGGGGGCAAGCACGTTTGGTTCTTTGGGTACTCACTTGGAAATATCACAAATGGCAGCGAGAAATGGGGCAACAATCACATTTTAATAAGGCAAACAAGCAGTGAAAAGGGGAGGGATACAGAGATAGGTTAAGTCTCATGAACAGGGGAATGGGATGGTGAAGAGCGGCTGTGAATGGGAAAGGTGATGGGGAGAATGAGCATCTCCAGGGTTAGGTTTACTAAAATGATTGTTTCAACTAACTTTTTACTTTCAGTTGAGTCTTTGGGATTTTCCAAGTGTATCATCATAACATGTGCAAAAAGATAGTTTTATGACCTCATTCCTCCTTTCTAATGCCTTCAATTACTTTTTCTTAGCCTGTTATTGCTAGGATTTCCAATATAATATTGATGACAATAGGGACCCTTGTTTTGTACCTGATCTTACTGAGGTCCCCTAGTTTATCCCCATTACAAATAATGCTTACTGATTCTTTTAGATAAACACTTTTTAAAAATCAATTTAAGGAAAATTCCATTTATTCCAGTACTGTACTTTCAAGTGTTTTTAATAAAAATGAGTGGGGCAGCTAGGTGGCGCAGTGGATAGAGCACCGGCCCTGGATTCAGGAGTACCTGAGTTCAAATTTGACCTCAGACACTTAACACTTACTAGCTGTATGACCCTGGCCTAGTCATTTAACCCCAATTGCCCAGCAAAAACAAAACAAAATAAAAATGAGTGATGAACTTATGAATGAAATTTGTGTATAATTTTTCTGTTTTTAATCTTCCTGGTTGAGGCATCAGTATCATTTGTTTCATAAAAGGAATTTGGTAGTGTGGAAATTTATTTTGATTTGGGGACCCTACCTTTAGGCTGAGATTAGAAAGCCATAGGCCCTCAGAGTCTCTCCCCCTCCTCCTCAGCTTCAGCTGAGCGAAAAAGCCCCTTGTGCTATACAAGACCAGGTCAGACAGCTGGGGAGAAAAAGCCCCAGCTCCCTCCGACCTGAGCGGAGCTATCCGAAAGATCCCGGATAGCCTGTGCTGAGGCACATGAAGCGGGAGTGCACCCCCCCCCCCCAACCAGCACAGCTGTGGCTGGCGGATTAACTTGGTCTGTGGGGGCGGAAGGAAGCCCCAAGATTTGAGTGGAGAGAAGAAAAGGTATATATAGACCTGGGAGTGAGACAGGAGTTAGACTCGGGATGGACTAGATAGCGGCTGACAAGATTAGAAAGGGGGAGGAGCGGCGGATGGTCAAGATGAACAGCAACGCAGGACTAGGAGGGCTGACAAGGTTACAGGCCTCATTACAAAGCAGGGAAAGTGTAATGTGCCCTGAGGCAGGAGGCATCTAAGACCCTTATTGTATTCAAGAAGTTCGAAGGGCAGCAGGTAGGAAAGAGACTGCAGGAAAGCAGTCAGGTTGTACTTTATTTCCCTGTATTCTTTTTTTTTTTTTTTTTTTTTAGTGAGGCAATTGGGGTTAAGTGACTTGCCCAGGGTCACACAGCTAGTAAGTGTTAAGTGTCTGAGGCTGGATTTGAACTCAGGTAACTCCCGACTCCAGGGCCAGTGCTTTATCCACTGCGCCACCTAGCCGCCCCTTATTTCCCTGTATTCTTAATTTTAAATAGTATCTCATAAATAAACTCTGCTTGGATTATTTAGTTAAGAGGCTTCTTAATATTTTGCTTATAAATTTGGGAGTGGAGCAGTGTGGTGGAACTTTATACATTAAATTAATAGTCAAATAGTCAAATAGTCAAAAGTCCCCAGTTTAGTCATCCATAGTTTAGCCTCCCAAAATTAGCCCTAGTTATCAAAATATTTTACAGTAGGATCCCTTTACCTACTATTCCAAATAACTTATTTAATATTGGAAATAGTTGATCTTTAAATGTTTGATAGAATTAACTTGTAAATCCATCTGGTTCTGTTCATCTAAGGAAGCTCATTTATGACCTGTTCAATTCCTTTTTCTAAAACAGGTCTATTTAGATGTGCTTCCTCTCCTGCTCATCTAGGCAATTCATATTTTTCTAACTGTGATAGACTTAGCTCTTTTTAGCAATACAATGATCCAAGACAATGCCAAAAGACTCATGGTAGAAAATGCTTTCCACATCCAGAAAAAGAACTATGGAGTCTGAATGAAAATTAAAGCAGACTATTTTCACTTAAAAAAAATAAGCATTTTTATTTTTAATGTTGAATTCCAAATTTTATCCTTTCTTCCCTCCCTCCCCTCCACCTTCCCTGAGACAGTAGGCAATCAGATATGGGTTATATATGTGCAATTCCAAGGTAGGTTTTCCTGCCCCCAAATCTAGCCCTTGCTTCACTACAACACATAGAAGCTTTTTGTAATTCATATACCTGCTTTCACCTCACTTACCTGGACAGCAGCGCCTCAGGCCTTCTTGTTCCAGTATCCATGGTGTTTCCCTTTGCTCAGAATAAGAGATCACATCTTCTCTGGAAACTGGAAGCCCTGGGCATGGGGAATCAGAGACAAAGATGGAGAGAAATTTAATTCTCTTTAGGGAAAGGGGGGAGGATACAGAGCTGCTCCATTTGAAGAATTACCCCATTATGTTTAGACATATGTGTCTGTACTCACCCCTCAGTGCTTATAAAATGAGTAACCCAAAATAGGATATGCCACTTTATCCTGTTGTGCAACCTGTTCTGAGAAACAGCCAAACCCTCTGCCCCTATTCTGTCATGTTCCATTCTGCAGAAACTCCTTACCCCAAAACTGGGTAAAAAAGGATTATTGCCTTAGATCAGCCTCAAGCTCCAGCTTGAGGGACTTTAATGAATCAGCTTTGGCTCTGTCCCCCTACCTAGCTCCTCATTCACTGAAACCTATATAAACCTTGTGGTCTGTTGATTCAGGGAGCGTTTGCCTCTTTGGGTAAGACTCCTGCTTGCAAACTTACCAAAATTTAGTAGGTCTGAATGATTCTTGGCCAGTCTGTTATTTCTGCCTATGACAGGGACATGTAAGCAATGAAAAGAGGGTGTGTGATAATTAAAAATATGAGAGACATAGTTTCTGTGTAATTTAATCATTTTATTAATAGACCAGCAGGTTATTAATAAAAGGATGATCAATGGTCATCTCTTAGACCAAAGACTCCCAAGTGCCAAGGAATCACAATTTACTCTAACTGTAGGAGGTCCAATCAACTCTAATTAGGGTTAATAACAATGACATCCAATTGGTTGACATGATTGGAGGTGTATTATGTTATTATTATTTTTTTTTTTTGCAGGGCAATGAGGGTTAAAAATGACTTACCCAGAGTCTAACATGATGTAAGTATCAAGTGTCTGATACCAGATTTGAGCTCAGATCCTCCTGAAATCCAGGGCTGGTGCTTTATCCACTGCTCCACCTAGCTGCCCCCAGGTGCATTATATTAAAATGAAGTCTGAGGATATTTGATTTAACTCACTCAAATCTTGGTCGAAATGACATCAGAGAAAGAATGTAGACTCCCACCTAAGCTGATTGGAGCACAATAGTTTCCACCTAGGTGTGATTTGGTGAAGGCTAAATCTCATCAGTCCTTCAGTTATCTCAATAAAGGGATCTGTCTTCACCCGGGATTTTTTGTAAATTTGGGTTGGGTTTCACCCAGATGAATCTTTCTCTTTTTAATTTAAAAAATTTATTTAGTAAAATTTCCCCCAATTACATGTAAAAACAATTTTTAAGATTTGTTTTTAAAATTTTGATTTTCAAATTCTCCCCCTCCCTTCCCACTCTCCCTTTGAGAAGGCAAGCAATTTGATATAGTTTACATGTGTGGTAATGCAAAACATTTTCATATTATTTATTTTATGAAAAAAAGCACACCATAGTCCCCCCCCCAAAAAAAAAAACTTCAAGAAAAATAAAGTTAAAAAATATGCTTCAATCAGTATTCAGACACCATCAGTTCTTTGTCTGGGGATGAATAACATCTGGCTGAGAAGAGCTAAGTCATTCACAGCTGATCATCTTAAAATACTGCTGTTACTTTGTATACAGTACATTTCCCCTTGCATCAGCTCATGCAAGGTTCTTCTGAGAGCATGCTGCTCATCATTTCCATCATAACCACACACCACAATTTGTTCTGTCATTCCCCAGTTGATGGGCATCCTTTCAATTTCGAATTCTTTGCCACCAGAAAAAAGCTGCTATGAATATTTTTGTACATATAAGCTCTTTTCTTGTTTTCTTTTTTAAATAATCCTTTGGATATAGACCTAGTAATGGTATGACCCAAATGAATCTTACTTTCAAGGAGAACTTGATTTTGGAGTAGGGGAAGCAGGGAGAAAGAACTAAGAAAGAAGGGGAGAACACTGGGTCCCCCCAAGATATCAATTATTAATTATTTGTCATGCAATTGTATCACCTAGAAATCATTTTTCAAATGACAGCATTTCTTATACAATGGTTTCATAAACATTTCAGTAGGAGAAAAGTGAGAAGCATAATAATAACATTAATGTTATAGATTTAAAACATAAAACAAAATTACCAAATGACATCAATTCAGTTCACTGTATTTCTGAACTATCTTATATAGAAAAATCACTTCATCCATCTATCAGCTTGATACTCTATACTGATTGCATTCAAGGTAGAATAGAGTAACTCTCATCCAATTTCATTTCCTTCTTATTTTTACCGTTCCTAGTCATATGCCCGTCAGTGTATTTTGCATCAAGGTCTGATTTTCTTGCAGAGATGACTTTCAGTTAGTCTGGAGCTGCAATGGTATCCTGGCGGTCTTTCTGCTCTGAAGGAGGAGCGGAGTCTGGGAGGGAGGGAGATGGTGGAGAGGCAATGGAGAGAAAGAGCTCTCAGAGATGACCAGCCTGGTGGGCGGTGCCCCAGGTGGAGTTTGAGCACGGGGGTGGAGTTTGAAGGCCTGGGCGGAGTTTAAGGCGGAAGAAGGCATCATTGCAGTGAAGGTATTCTAAGTGATGGGGGGCAGGGCTTAGGGAGGAGGGGCAGTTAGAGTCCTTGAGCCTGGCCCTGGGTGTGATTGGAGGAAAGGGCCTCAGGGCCTGGATAGAGCGGTGCTCTTGGGACTAGGAAGAGCCTTCCGGAGCGGGCTGGCGGGAAGCAGGAAGTCTGAGCAGCGATCCCTCTGACTTTCAGAAGCTCGCTCTCGCTCTCTGCGCTTGCAGATCCCAGGTAGGTCGGAGCCAGGGCCCCCCCCACCCCCTGGCTTTTGCTGGCTGTCCTTGTCATTGGGTCTCATCCTCCAGGTCTGCCAGAAGCACGCCTCCCTCCCCGGCCTGGCTCCTGGGCCAGCTCCCCTATATCTTTTCCAGGCTCCCAATCACTTCCTAAATATCCTGGCTGACCCTCCTGAGATTTACCGTGGGATCCCGCTCTCCCAAACTTCAGACTTTGCCCGTAGGGATCCAGGCATCCGGCTTCAAGCCTTCCCAGCAGGACTCAGGTGGCCTTCCTCCCTGCCCCCACCTCCTGGTTACAGATTCTGTTGTTCTGCCTTCAGACCGGGCCCCTGTCAGGGTCCACAAGTCCCGCCTTCCTGTCCCCAGACCCCGCCTTGGATGCAGGAACCAAAGCTCTTTCTTGGCTCCCTTTATCTGAATCCGTGGCTCTTTGGCTGCTTCCCTCTCAGATCCCAGGCATTTGGCTCCCTTGAGGGATTCCAAACCTGAGGACTCCCAGAGGCTCCCAGGAGTCTTCCCTGGCTCCATTTTACACCTCAGGACAGTCATCTTGCTTTCCCAGGCTCAGCTAGAACAATTCTGTCCCTCCAGTGTCCCTGACCTCCCTGAGTTGTACCTCCCAGCCCCTCCCTCGGCTCCACTGCCCTGGCCCTCCTCTTTCCCTGTGCCCACTTCTCTCAGGGCTCTCAGGTGCCCTACAAGGGGCTGAATCCCAGACTGGGTTTTGTCTCCCAGGCTCAGACTTCTGGTGATTCCCTGGCAGATCCATTCCAGAGCCCTCCCTATCAAGTTTCCCTAGCTTCCCTCCCTCCTAGATCAAGCAGTCTTTTGTCTAGATAATGCCTGTGTGCTGGGAAGAGGGGATGCTGGGAGGGCAGAATACCAGTTGGATGGAGAGCTGTGACTCAGGGGCCACTGAGGCTGTGACTGGTCTCATCCCATCTGGGGGTGAACCCCTTCTGCCCCTTGGGTCTCTGTAGAAGGACTGGGAGAGGGGTGGGGCAGAAGGGGAGTAAGAGAGGGAAAGGAGTAATCTTCCTTTTCAGACCATTTTCATTTGCAAGCCTGACCCTCCCATATCCTGCCTTCCCTCTGCTGGAGTATCTCCCCTGTAGGCAGGGCCTGGGCCTTTGTAATGCCCATGAGACCTCAGCCTCCTGCCTAGGAAAGGAGAAGAAAGACCTCTTCCTCTCTGGGATCCTTCTCCCTCCCCAGCTCAGTCTGCCTGGGACCTAGGACTGCCCCAAGCAGGTATGGGTTCAAGTCCAGACACCAACATGGGAGGGAAATTAGAAGTGTGATTATAAGGTACAACAGAGAGCAATCCCCCAGAGTATGAGCCCAGAGGCAGTCAGCACGGGATTGAGATGATGGGGTGGGGGAGATGAGCTTTTTTTGTACTGAGCCAAAGAAGTGGGGAGGGACTTTCCTGGTGGCTCCCTATTGTCTCATGGTTATTAAAAAGGCATAGAAGTCAAACATTCCATCTGTTGGTAAGAGCTTTGGCTGTTTGCTGCCTTTGTGGGGCCATAAAGGGTGGGAGAAGCAGGTTTCTTTCTGATGTAGATAAGAACTAGGGAAAAGCGGGAGGAACTTTACAAAATGGAGTCACTTTGGTTCCTTTGCTACCTACACAGGACTGAGAGAAAATGTCCCCTGGGAGCAGCAGACCCCCAGCCCAGGTGAGTGCAGTCCACCCACAGCCATGATCGACATCAGCAATCCAGGCCATTTCTGTAGACCTAGGAGATTGTCTACATCTTTTCTGTTATGGGGGAAATCGGTGGTGGTGGAGAGTTTAGGAATTCCTCTTTAAAGAATTACACTCTCTTGCACACAAATCCAATTAGAATAAAATAATGGTTTATTTAGTCACTAGGAAAAGGAAACCAAGAGAGAAATCCTTGGACTTCTCATGGGGAGAAGACTTGGCACAGAAGTGAGGTTCTCTGAGATACCTATGTCCTCTGAGCAGCAGACTGGGCAAATACATTTATAGAGGAAAGATGGTGGTCCCATGGGGTGTTCATCTGACCGTGGAAAGTTCCCTTATTGGGGGAGGACCGTCCCCCACTGGTGGTGGTTGGGAGAAGTTCAGCGAGAAGCAGCTCTGGTCAGCCATCTCTCTCCCCCTCACCCCACAAAGGCAGCTACACCCAGTGCCCCTGTCCCTTTAGGTGTGTCTGTTCTTTGGTTTAGCATCTCAAGGAGAAGGTTCCTTGATTTCTCCCCAAAAACTTCTGAGATTCCCCAGGCCTGTAACAATTTCATTATTAAAATAGGCATGAAATTGAATAAATTAGTAACCACACTGTCCTGCTCTCATTTTCTGTTAAGTTGATTCATTGGCACCCTGGTTTTTTGAGCAAGGCCCCTCCCCCTCCCCTATGCTGCTCTCTCCTGGTTTTGTTTTTGTTGTTGTTTTGTTTTGTTTTTAAGTTCTTCCTCTTTACAACTGACTAACAAGCATGACCACTTCACTTAGTCTTTATTATGTAGGGATCATGTCTTAATGCTGCCTAGCATTTTTACCCCCCTCTCCCCCACTTTATTTCCGTGTCTGTCTGTCTCTCTGTCTGTCTCTCTTTTTGTGGGGCAATGAGGGTTAAGTGACTTTGCCCAGGGTCACACAACTAGTAAGTGTCAAGTGTCTGTCTGAGGTCAGATTTGAACTAAGGTCCTCCTGAGTCCAGGGCCAGTGCTTTATCCACTGTGCCACCTAGCTGTCCCATTAGCTCTCAGTCCTGTGTAGGTAGCAAAGGAACCAAAGTGACTCCATTTTGTAAAGTTCCTCCTGTTTTTCCCTAGTTCTTATTTTGATCTTTTAAAAAGGGTTCTTAATAGCATTTTATTTTTTCCAATTACACGTAAAGATAGTTTTCAACATTCACTTTTTTTTTTGGTGAGGCAATTGCGGTTAAGTGACTTGCCCAGGGTCACACAGCTAGTAAGTGTTATGTGTCTGAGGCTGGATTTGAACTCAGGTACTCCTGACTCCAGAGCCAGTGCTTTATCCACTGCGCCACCTAGCTGCCCCAACATTCACTTTTGTAAGATTTTGAGTTCCAAATTTTTATCCTTCCCTCCTATCTGCTCAAGACAGTAAGCAATCTGATATAGATTATATATGTATTTCCATATTAGTCATGTTGTAAAGAAGAATCAGAATAAAAGGGAAACAACTCAAAAAACAAAAACAAAGAAAAACCCCAAAACAATAAATAAAGTCAAAATAGTATGCTGTGATCTGCATTCAGACTCCATTTTCCTTCATAAGTCTTTTGGAATTGTCTTGGATCATTGTAGAAAAGCTAAGTCTATCACAGTTGATCATTGCACAATGTTGCTGTTACTGTGAACAATGTTTTCTTGGTTCTGCTCACTTCACTCATCATTAGAATCATGTAAGTCTTTCAAGGTTTTTCTGAAATCAGCTTGCTCATCATTTCCTCCTTTTTTTTTTAACTGTAAAAGTTTTTAATTTTCTAGTTACACGTAAAGATAGTTTTCAACATTTGTTTTTATAAGGTTTTTTTGTTCCAAATTTTTCTCCCTCCTTTCCCCCCTCCCCAAGACAGAAAGCAATCTGATATAGGTTATATATGTACAATCACATTAAACATTTCCTCATTATTCATGTTTTGAAAGAAGAATCAGAACAAAAGGGGAAAACCTAAAAAAAGAACCAAAAACCCCAAATAGGAACAGTCTGGTTCAATCTGCATTCAGATTCCACAGTTCTTTTTTCTGGACGTGGAGAATATTTTCCATTATGAGTTCTTTGGAACTGTGTTTTATCATTGTATTGCTGAGAAGCTGCTCCTCATTTCTTATAGCACAATAGTATTCCATTACATTCATAGACCACAACTTGTTTAGCCATTCTCCAATTGATGGGCATCTTCTCAACTTCAAATTCTTTGTCACCATAAAAAGAGCTGATATATATATATATATTTTTTTAATTTTTTTCTTTAGTATTTTATTTTCTCTCAATTATATGTAAAAACAATTTTCTTGGATTTATTTATTTTTAAAATTAATAAACTTTTTTTTATTGCTTGGGATTCCGATTTTTATCCCTCTTTCCCTTCTTTCCCTCCCTTCTCCATGAGGTGGTAAGCAATCAGATATGGGCTATACATGTGCACTTATGTAAACATTACCATATTAGTCCTTTTGTATAAGAAAACTTGAATGGAAGAAAGTGAAAAATAGCATGCTTCCCTCTGTGTCCCATCAATATCCATTCTTTCTTTGGAGGTGGATAGTACACCTCATCTTTACTCCTTTGGGATCGTCTTGGATCATTGTATTGCTGAGAAGAGTTGTCATTCACAGTTCTTCAAACAGTATTGCTGTCTCTGTGCACAATGTTCTCGGTTCTGCTCATTTCACTATACATCAGTTCATACAAGTCTTTTCAGGCCTGAAATCATCCTATTTGCCATTTCTTATAGCATAATAATATTCCATAACTATCATATACCAAAGCTTGTTTAGCCATTCCCCAATTGATGGGCATCTCTTCAACTTCCAATTCTTTGCTACCACAAAAAGAGTTGCTACAAATATATATTTTAAAAATTATTTAGCATTTTATTTTCTCCCAATTACATGTAAAAATGATTTTTAATATCCATTTTTAAAACTTTTTGTTCCAAATTCCCCTTTTCCCCACTTCTCCTTTGAAAAGACAAGCAATTCAACATGTTATACATGTGTAGTCATACAAAACATTTCCATATTAGTCATGTTGTGAAAGAAAACAGACCCGAAAAAGCCCTCAAGAAAAATAAACTAAAATAAAATTTTAAAAGCTTCAATCTGTATTCAGACACCACCAGTTCTTTGTCTGGGAATAGATAACATTTTTAAGCATAAGTCCTTCAGAATCATCCTGGGTCATTGCATTTCTGGGAATAGCCAAGTCATTCACAGCTGATCATCTTACAATATTGAAATTACTTTGTACATAGTACATTTCACTTTGCATCAGCTCATGTAAGTCTTTCCAGGTTTTTCTGAGAGCTTCCTGCTCATCATTTCTTTTTTTAAATCATAAAATTATTTTATTTTCCAGTTACATGTAGAGATAGTTTTCAACATTTGTTTTTATAAGATTTCTTTTTTATTTTTTTGGGGGGGAAATGGGGGTTAAGTGACTTGCCCAGGGTCACACAGCTAGTAAGTGTCCAGTGTCTGAGGCCGGATTTGAAGTCAGGTCCTCCTGAATCCAGGGTCTGTGCTTTATCCACTGTGCCACCTAGCTGCCCCCTGTTTTTATAAGATTTCTAATTCCAAATTCTTCTCCCTTCCTTCCTTCCCTGCTCCCTCCCCAAGACAGCAAGTAATCTCATATAAGTTATATATGTACAATCACATTAAATATTTTTCTGCGTTAGTCATGTTGTAAAAGAAGACTCGGAACAAAAGGGAAAACCTCAAAAAAGAACCAAAAAACCCCCCTAAAAGTGTCAACAGTATGGTTCGATTTGCATTCATATTCCACAGTTCTTTTTTCTGGATGTGGAGAGCATTTTCCATCATGAGTCCTTTGGAATTATCTTGGATCATTGTATTGCTGAGAGGAACCAAGTCTATCACAGTTGATCATCACACAATGTCATTGATACTGTGTACAATGTTCTCCTGGTTCTGCTTACTTCACTCAGCATCAATCCACTTAAATCTTTCCAGGTTTTTCTGAAATCCACCCGATCATTATTTCTTACAGCACAATAGTATTCCATTACATTTGTATACTACAACTTGTTCAGCCATTCCCCAATTGATAGGCATCCCCTTGATTTCCAATTCTTTGCCACCTTAAAAAGAGCAGCTATAAATATTTTTGTATATGTGGGTTCTTTTCCCTTTTTTCAGATCTCTTTGGCATATAGACCTGATTGTGGTATTGCTGGGTCAAAGGGTGTGCACAGTTTTATGGCTTTTTGGGCATTGTTCGAACTCCACCAACAATGTATTAGTGTTCCAATTTTTCCACATCTCCTACATTTATTATTTTCTTTTTTTGTCATAATAACCAATCTGATTAGTATGAGGTGGTACCTCAGAGTTGTTTTAATTTGCATTTCTTCAATCAATAGCGATTTAGATTATTTTTTCAAATCTCATCATTTCTCATAGCACAATATTATTCATCATAATCATGTACCACAGTTTGTTCAGCTATTCCCCAATTGATGGACATCCCCTCAGTTTCCAATCCTTTGCCACCAGAAAAGAGTTGCTATAAGTATTTTTTGCATATATCAGTCCTTTTCTTTTTGTTTTCTTATCTCTTTTTGGATATAGACCTAATAGTGGTATTGTGAGGCCAGCATAGTTTCAAATTGCTGTACAGAATGATTGAATAAGTTTACAACTCTACCAAGAGTGCATTAGTCTCATTTTTTCCCATATCTCCTACAATATTTGTCATTTTTCTCTGCTGTCTTATTATTTAATCCAATTTTCTATGATGTAGTACCCAGAATTGTTTTGACTCACATCTGTCCAATTAACAATGAGTTTGTGTTTTTTTATATGGCTATAGATAGCTTTATTATGTCATCTGAAAGCTGTTTGTATCATTTGATCATTTTTCAATTGGGGAATAACCCTTATTTTAATAAATTGCATCCAGTTCTCTATATGCTTGAAAAATGGGATCTTTATCAGACAAGCTTGCTTCAAAATTTTTTTCAGTTACTCTGTCCCTCAAAAGTGTTTTGCTTCTGATTAGCCGCTCCCCTAATCTGCCCCACCCTCTTATCACCAGCCCCCATACCCTTCCCTTCCTACTTTCCTGTAGGGTAAGAGATTTCTATACTCAATTGAGTGTGTATATTATTCCTTCTTTGAGCCAATTCTGATGAGAGTAAGGTTCACTCACTCCCTCTCACCTCTCCCATTTCCCCCTCCCAGTTTATTATTCTCTCACCCATTAATTTTATCATTTTTAGATATGATCTCTTCATATTCAACCCATACCTGTGCCCTCTGTCTATATATGCCCCATCCAACTGCCCTAATAATGAGAAAGTTCTTATGAGTTATAAGTATCATCTTCCCATGTAGCAATGTAAACAGTTAAACCTTTCAAAATCCCTTATTTTTCCTGTTTACCTTTTTATGCTTCTCTTGAGTTTTGTATTTGAAAGTTAGATTTTTCTATTCAGCTCAGGTTTTTTCATCAACAATCCCTGGAAGTCCTTTCTTTCATTAAAAGCCTATTTTTCTCCCTGAAGGATTTTATTTTATTTTGTTTTATTTTTTCTTAGTGAGGCAATGGGGGTTAAGTGACTTGCCCAGGGTCACACAGCTAGTAAGTGTTAAGTGTCTGAGTCCGGATTTGAACTCAGGTACTCCTGACTCCAGGGCCGGTGCTCTATCCACTGCGCCACCTAGCTACCCCTCCCGAAGGATTTTATTAAGTTTTGCTAAGTAGATGATTCTTGGTTGTAATCCCAGTCCTTTGCCCTCTGGAATGTTGTATTCCAAGCCCTCTGATCCTTTAATGTAGAAGCTACTAAATCTTGTGTTATCCTGACTGTGGTTCCACAGTACTTGAATTTCAGGCTGCTTGCAATGATTTCTCCTTGATTTGGGAGCTCTGGAATTTGGCTATACTATTCCTAGGAGTTTTCATTTGGGGTTCTCTTTCAGGAGGTGGTTGGTGGATTCTTTTGATTTCTAATTTGCCCCTGGTTCTAGTTGACAATTTCTTGGAAGATGATGTCTAGGCTTTTTTTTTTTTTAAGCGGGGCAATGGGGGTTAAGTGACTTGCCCAGGGTCACACAGCTAGTAAGTGTCAAATATCTGAGGCCGGATTTGAACCCTGGTCCTCCTGAATCCAGGGCTGGTGCTTTATCCACTGTGCCTCCTAGCCGCCCCCTCTTTTCTTTTTTTGATCATGGCTTTCAGATAGTCCAAAAAATTTCAAATTATCTCCTGGATCTATTTTCCATGTCAGTTGTTTTTCTCCAATGAGATATTTCACATTACCTTCTATTTTTTCATCCTTTTGGTTTTGTTTTATTGTTTCTTGATTCCTCATAAAGTCCTTAGCTTCTACTTGCACAGTCCTAATTTTTAGGGAGTTATTTTCTTGAGTGAGCTTTTGTACCTCCTTTCCCATTTGGCTAATTTGGCCTTTCAAGGCATTCTTTTCCTTATTGGCTTTTTGTACCTCTTTTGTACCATTTGGCCTAGTCTGTTTTTTAAGGTGTTGTTTTCTTTAGTATTTTTGTGTGTGTGTGTCTCCTTTACCAAGCTATTGACTTTTATTTTCATAATTTTCTTGCATCACATTCTCCTCCTATTTTTTCTTCTACCTCTTTTACTTTATTTTCAAAGTCCTTTTTGAGTCTTTCCATGGCCTGAGACCAATGAATATTTTTTGTGGAAGCTTTGCATGTAGGAGCTTTGACTTATCTTCTTCTGAGGATGTGTTTTGATCTTCCTTGTCACCATAACAACTGGTCAGAATTTTTTCTGTTTGCTCATTTTCCCAGCCTATTTCTTGACTACTATCTCTTTGTTAAAGTAGGGCCCTACAATTTTGGAACTATGCCCAAAGGGCTATAGAACTGTGCATACCCTTTGATCCAGCAATACCACTGCTAGGTTTACATTCCAAAGACATGCCCAAAAAGAGAAAAAGACCTATTTTTACAAAAATATTTATAGCAGCCCTTTTTGGGGTGGCTAAGAATTGGAAATCAAAGGAACACCCATTAATTGGGGAATGGCTAAACAAGGTGTGGTATATGATGGTGATGGAATATTATTGTACTATAAGAAATGACAAGCAAGATGATTTCAGAAAGGCCTGAAAAGATTTGTATGAACTGATGTGTAGTGAAGAGAACATTTTTTTGGGGTGGGGGGACAATGAGGGTTAAGTGACTTGCCCACGGTCACACAGCTAGTAAGTGTCAAATGTCTGAGGCCGGATTTGAACTCAGGTCATTCTGAATTCAGGGCCAGTCCTTTATCCACTGCCCCACCTAGCTGCCCCCTTCCCTGCCCCCAGAGAACATTGTATATGGAGACAGAAATATTGTTTGATGAAGAACTGTGAATGATTTAACTTTTCTTAGCAATACGATGATCCGAGACAATACCAAAGGACTATTGAAGAATCATACTATCCACCTTCAAAGAAGGAAGTGATATTGATTGAACACTACAAAAGCAGGGTATTTTTCACTTTCATTTTTTCTTTTATTCAAGGTTTCTTATGCAAAATGACTAATATGCTAATGTTTTACAGAATCATACACGTATAACCCATATCTGATTGCTTATCATATCAGGGAAGGGGGAAGGAAGGAAGGCTAGAATTTGAAACAAAACTAACAAAATGTGTTTATCATTAAAAGAAAAATAACGACCGGTTCTGTTTCCAGGGTGCAGGGGGCACACTGTCCCAAGCTTCAAGGGTTTTGTGCATCTGTTTTCAGAGATACATCTAGGAATCTGTAAGTTTTCAGTTCTTGCAAGGTGGTATGATCTGAGGGAAGGTGTGCTTACTACTCTCCTGACTTGTGCTCTGGTCTGTAAGTGACCACAAGCCTGTCTCTCTGCCTTGCAACTGTGAGGAGAGACCCTGCTCTACTGTGGCCTCAAGCTCTGGTGTGCCTAGTGCTCAGCCTCTCCCTGGGACTGCCACCCAGGGCTGGGACCTGGATCCAAGGATCGGCAAAGCAATAGAGTCCTCCCTTAGTACTAGCAAAGAGACCCTTGTCATCTCCTTCTGGTCTGTTGTTCAACCCCCTTACCATGAGTTCCAGAAGCAGTGCTGCTGCTGCTCATTCAGTGACTCTCAAGACCTGCTCCTGGTTTGCTGGGGCTTGGTGTGTGCTGGCTGTAACTGCACTGGTATGGCCTGCAGTGGACTGCACTCTACTCTCACCTGGGTGCAACAGACCTTTCTGCTGTTCTTCTGAATTGTCTTTGGCTGGAAAATGATTTCACCCTGTTCTTAAGGTGGGTTCTGCTGCTCTAGGAATTGTCTTATGGCATTATTTAAAGGTATTTAAAGGTATATTAGCCACCCTACAATCCTTTTTTTTAACCCCTTAATTTCTTTAATATCATCACATCAAAGTCAACTTATACCCATATCCTCTATGTATACTTCTATACGTCCTAATAGATATACAGTTCTTAAGAATTATAAATATAGGGGGCGGCTAGGTGGCGCAGTAGATAAAGCACCGGCCCTGGATTCAGGAGTACCTGAGTTCGGATCCGGTCTCAGACACTGGACACTTACTAGCTGTGTGACCCTGGGCAAGTCACTTAACCTCCATTGCCCAGCAAAAAAAAAAAAAAAAGAATTATAAATATTATCCTCCCATGTAGGGATGTGTAAACAGTTTAACCTTTTAAAATAACATTTTTTTTCTTCCTCTTTACCTATTTATTCTTCGCTTGAGTTTCATATTTGAAGATTAGATTTTCTGTTTAGTTCTGGTCTTTTCATGAGGAAAGTTTGAAAGTCCCCTATTTTAATGACTGTCCATCTTTTTCCCTTTTAAGGTTATGCTCAGTTTTGCTGGGTAGTTGATTCTTGGTTGCAATCTGAGCTCCTTTGCCTTTCAGAATATCATATTCTAAACCCTCCAATCCTTTAATGTTGAAGCTGCCAGGTTCTGTGTAATGCTGATTGTGACTCCATGATATTTAAATTGTTTCTTTTTGGCTGCTTGTAGTATTTTCTCCTTTAACTGATAATCCTGGAATTTGGCTACAATATTCCTTGGAGTTTTCATTTTGGGATCTCTTTCAGGAGGTGATCAGTGGATTCTTTTAATGATTATTTTACCCTCTGGTTCTAGGATATCAGGGTGTAGTTCTCCTTGATAATTTCCTGAAATATGCTATCCAAGCTCTTTTAACAAAAAATATGGTTTTCCTTTATGCTAGTAATTTTTTTTAAGCTTTCTCCTAGCCCTAACCCTTGCCCCAGGCTCTGCCAGGCCTTTACCCCTCTGTTCGCTCCTGGTGTCCAGTCTTACTTCTTGTGGGGGAAGGAGGCCCAGCCGAGGCAGTAGAAGCAGTAACAAGTGCCTCCCAAGCATGCTACCATTGTTAATTTGTATAGGAGGTTGTCTATGCCTCCACCCTTCAGGTAGATTGGGAGGTCATTGTTTTCCTGGAATAGTTTTTGTTTTTCTGCTACTTTATTCGCAGAATTTCTGCTACTGAAGCTGAAGGTTCAGATCAGGGTCCAGGAGGGGGACACCAACAAACCCCTCACAGTGTGTCCTGTGCATGTCCTGTCCAGCTCTGACAATCCAAGGACACCTATGCCAGTAATTCTTGAATTATCTCTCTGTTATCTATTTTACAGGTCAGTGGTTTTTCTGATGAGGCATTTTCCTTTTTTTTTTTTTTTCCTATTTTTTCATTCTTTTGATTCTGTTTGATTCCTGATGTTTCATGGAGTCATTAGCTTCATCCTGCCCAATTCTAAATTTTTTTTGGCGGGGCAATGGGGGTTAAGTGACTTGCCCAGGGTCACACAGCTAGTAAGTGTCATGTGTCTGAGGCTAGCTTTGAACTCAGGTCCTCCTGAATCCAGGGCCAGTGCTTTATCCACTCTGCCACCTAGCTGCCCCCCAATTCTAATTTTTAAGGAATTATTTTTTTCAGCCAGCTTTTATACCTCTTTTCCTATTTGGACAATAGTATTTTTTAAGGAATTGTTTTCTTCAGTCAATTTTTGTGCTTCCCTTTCCAAACTATCGATTCTTTTTGCATAACTCTTTTCTAATTTTTTCTTCTACCTCTCTGATTTTTTTTTTTTCAGGGCAATGAGGGTTAAGTGACTTGCCCAGGGTCACATAGCTAGTAAAGTGTCAAGTGTATGAGGCCGGATTTGAACTCAGGTACTCCTGAATCCAGGGCCGGTGCTTTACCACTGCGCCATCTAGCTGCCCCCACTCTCTGATTTTTAAAATCCTTTTTGAGCTCTTCCAAGAAGGCTTTTTGGTCTTAAGACCAATTCATCTTCCCGTTTGAGGCTTTGCATGTAGGCATTTTTACATTGTTGTCCTCTTCTGAGTTTGTGTTTTGGTTTCTCTGTTGCCATAGTAGATTTGCATGATGAGGGTTCTTTTCTGTTTCTTACTCATATTTTAGCCTGTTTTGTTACTTTTGTTTCATTTGAAATATTGGGCAGAGTAGCCCTTTTCTGCCCCAAACTATTGAGAAGCTATTCTGGAGTTTCTGAGATAATGCTACTTATAAAATAAAGGCTATTGGGGCAGCTAGGTGGCGCAGTGGATAGAGCACCGGCCCTGGAGTCAGGAGTACCTGAGTTCAAATCCGGCCTCAGACACTTAACACTTAACTAGCTGTGTGACCCTGGGCAAGTCACTTAACTCCAATTGCCTCACTAAAAAAAAAAAAATTAATTAATTAATTAATTAAAGGCTATTGCACCAGTTAAGGTAGTAAGCATTTATTATGAATTTGACCACGTGTCTGATTAACTTCCCCATTAGTTATAGGCCTAATCAATTACATACCCAGCATGGAGTCCCAGGAAAAAGAAAAGAGGAAATGTACCTAGCTCTAGTCTCTAGACACAAGAGATGGAGAGAATGAAAGCTTCCTGTGGTCCACCCCAGTTCCTCCTTCCCTAATGGTGGGTCTTACACACAGCTCAAAGCTAATTGGCTAGAATCATTCAATTCCATTGACTGAAGGGACAATGTACAGTGCTGAGGTCTGGGTCCAGTGAAAGACAGACCCCCTGAGGACAAAAGCCCTTTCAAAAGGGTGTGGTTTTAATCTTTACTAAGTTAGTCTGGTCTCTAAAGCACCTTTGGGCAGGCTTTGAGAAACCAGCCAGAGTTCCTGAGTGGGGGAAGGTTCCTGGGTCCCCCCAAAAACCCACTATTAATAATTATTTTCTCATACTTTTAAACTTGAGCTCTACTCCTGGGGCACAGGAGGCACTGTCCCAAGCTGCTGCTGCTTCTTCTTCTTCTTCTTCTTCATTTTTTGGCGGGGCAATGAGGGTTAAGTGACTTGCCCAGGGTTAAACAGCTAGTAAGTGTCAAGTGTCTGAGGTCGGATTTGAACTCAGGTCCTCCTGAATCCAGCACCAGTGCTTTATTCACTGTGCTACCTAGCTGTCCCCTATGTCCCAAGCTTCTTATACTAGGTGCCAGGGGCCTGATCATTGGCTTTCTGCACTGGGACCTCAGGGGCTTGTGGCTTGCTCACTAAACAGACATGGCCTGGCCTAGTCATGCCTGTTGTATAGGAGATATTCCAGCTATCAGTTTGCCTTCTGTGTTAGGGCTGGAGGCCTCACAACTGACCTGCTGTGCCACTAGTCCTCTGAGCCAGTACTGAGGGGCCTCAGCGTCTGATCTGTGCTGTGGCTAAGAGCCTTCTGCTGTCTTTCCAAGAAACCTTCTGTGCAAGAAACCTTCTACACTCCCCTTTTTACCCAAGTGAGACAGACCTTTCCTGAAGTCCTTCTAAGTTGCCTTCAGTTGGAAGATTGTTTCACTCCGTGGTTTTGTAGGTTCTCTAGCTCCAGGATCTGTTTAGAGGCTTGATTTAATGTTGTCTCTGAGTGAAACTGGGGAGAGCTCAACCAGCTTTCTGGCTTCTCTTTGCCATCTTGGCTCTCCCCCTGCCCCTTTCTCAACTCTTGTCCTTTGGTGTTGGTGCTGCTCATGTCCTTCTGCCTCAGGTCACACAAGCCTTCTAAAGTTTCTCTGATTCCTTCTCCTTTACCAGTTCTTGGATCAAGTCAGTAAGCATTTTAGAAGGGCCCTAGCCATACAAGTCCCAAATTTCTAGTACAGAGAGCTCTGGGACCATCTCCCTGCTCTTGTGTTTCTGAGATCTACCCAGGTACAATGATTGAATGACGGAAGGCATCTCTACTCCTCAAAAGAGGCCACAGGTAGTCTCATCCCTGCCTCTGTTGTTCCTAGGCACCAGGACTAGCTTAACCACATGCCACAATGCTATACAAATTCAGCTTCCTGGTGGTATAATTTGTTCTACCCTGGGCAGAATGCCATGCACTGCAGAGACCATAAGAGTAACAAGGAGAAGAGGAAGGATTGAGAGACCAGTTAGTGTGTCAAGGAGCTTCAGAAAGTTTTTTGTAAATCCTGGTGCTGCTATAGGCTAGAGTAAGTCCTGGGATGACCTGAGCAGGGTATAATGGATGGAACCGACCGACTCAAGCCAATATTCATTTTAGATGTTAAGCGAAAATCAGGCATTCCAAAAGGAGGTTTATCTAAGTGTAGCATAAAAAGGACATTCAGTGAGGATACTAGAGTTCTCTAGCTCCCCTACTTCCATGTAGGCGCTCATCTGGTTAGCCAAGCAAGGTGTGGCAGTGGGCCATTCTGGGAAATCTGTGCTGTCTGAAGCACCCTGATTTCCCCTGGGTAGATTTTTATGCCTTTAGGTTGCCAGGCAGCCACACTCATTTATCCAGAGGCCCTTAGACCACTGCTTGAAGGGAAGCACACGAAATTCTAGGTGTGTGTTTAGATCATGTATTTCTCAAAGAAACTGGCAACATTTTTCTGCTGGATTAGCTCAAACAAAACCCAAGTTAATTAAATTTTGCTGCCTTTTCGGGGGGGGGGGGCAGTGAGGGTTAAGTGAACTGTTTTGCCTAGACCATGGCATATCCAGAGTGACCTCAAGTCCTCAATGTAATAACAGATAAATCTTCTTCACTTTGCTGGAGACCATCTCATACCACTCAACACAGTCTAAATTTTGATGAATATCTCTTTAGAATTTTATTCCTCCATTTAACCATATAAGACTTTATTTAAGCCATTAAGGAAGATCTTTTCTTTAACTTTATTCTCTTCTTAGTGATCATATTAAATGTTTTTCTCCCAGAATGCACTGTACCTGCCCGCTTCTCACAGACTTTTCTTTAGGATATATCATTTTTATCAGTTTTTGATAAGGAAGAAATTTCACATCACCCTCTTTCTCCTCTACAGGTCTACCTTCCTCACAGATAGTACACAAACTTTCTCCTTGATTCCAAAGGGAGACATATTTCATAGTAAAATGTTCCTCAGCTTTATTCCAACTGATAATATAAAATGTTTTCCTTAAAGTTGCATCAGGCTCTTTCAAAGATTGATTATGACTCTCATAAAGGGTATGACCTTTGGGCAAATCCCTTCTCTGTGCTTCAGTTTCCTCTGTCTAGTTCTGAAGTGTCTTTCAGCTCTTTGTTCTTTGACTTCTGATGATTTAGGAGACAGTGACATTCAAGGATGTGGCTGTGGACTTCACCCAGGAGGAGTGGGGCCTCTTGGACCCTCCTCAGAAGGAACTGTACAAGGACGTCTTGCTGGAGAATGTCCAAAACCTGCTCTCCCTGGGTAAGGATGCTTTCCCTGCAATCAAAGGGCATATCTTTCTTCTCTCCTGTGCAGGCTTTAGAACATCTGTGAATTATTAGAGAGAGAAGAGTGCTGGTCTCCTGTGTCCAAGAGAGGTTCCTTCTGCTTTCTTGTTCTCCTATAGAAAGTCTTTGCATTGTGTGATAGGAACCTGAGGGCTTCCTTTGCTATTGAAGCTGCTCTTACCAATCCTAGGTAGCTTCAAGTCAAAGATCTACTCTGTGTTGAAGATTTTTAGACATGGAATTAATCTCAGGGGTTATTTAGTCTAACCTCTACCTGGACATGAATTTTGTCTGCCAAATCTCTGCAAACTGCTCAGGCCGCTTTTCCTTGAAACCCCTTCCGTTTGGGAAGGGTCTAGTTTTTGGAGCATTCTTCTCTTCAGCAGCCATACATTGGTCACTCACAGCTCTGGTTTGTGACCAGTGTAGACATGGTAGGAAAGAAAGAATAAGCATTTCTATGCACCTGCTACTTGCCAGGTGCTTTCTTTCCAATATTAAATTACTTCATCCTCACAATAATCTTCCAAGTTCAGTGATATTTTTATTATCCCCATTTGACAGTTGAGGAAATTGAAGCAAACAGGTTAAGTGACTTGACCAGGGACACAAAGGTAGGAACTGTCAGAGGGCAGCTTTAAATCCAGACATTCCTGACTCCAGGCCCCGGGCTCTCTCCACTGCTTCTCTATGAGCTGCCTCTAATTTCTAGAGAGGGGAAACCCTGCAATGAGTCCATCCTTCTATGAAGAAGGTGTACTAAATCCATGATCTCCCCTGCACACAGCCTCTCCCCAAAGCTCCCTAAAATAAATGCTATGGAAACGATCCTTCAGGCGTTCTGGGAACCACCCTGTGGTCCTTTCTTGCATGCCACTGTCATTGGCAGGAAGAAGAGACTGCAGAAGAAATAGAATTTGGACCAAGTAGGGTTTCTGGAATTTGCCAGCAGGAGACTCTTCCCTGGAGAGGCAAACGCTCCTTGAATGAATAGCATACAAAGTTTACATGGGTTTCAGGGAGTGAGGAGCAGGGTACAGGGAAAGCTGACTCATCAAGGTCCCTGTAGCTGGGGCTCAAGGCAGATCTGGCACAATAATAAGCCTTTTACCCGGTTTTGGGGTTAGGCTTTTCTGTCAGAATGGAGCATGAGAGAATGTGGGCAGAGGGTTTGGCTGATTCTCAAAACAGGTTGTACAAGAGGATAACATGGCACATCCTGTTCTGGGTTACTTGCTTTATAAGCACTGAGGGGTGAGTACAGACACATGTCTGAATATAATGGAGCCATTCTCAAAATGGAGCAGCTGTATATCCACCCCCCTTTCCCTAAAAAGAAGTAAATTCCAAGCTTCTCTCCATGCTCATCCTTAACTGGTTTTCCCTGCCCAGGGTTTCCTGTTCCCAGAGAAGATGTGATCTCTTATTTTGAGCAAGGGGAAACACCATGGATGCTGGAGCAAGAAGGCCTGAGGCACTGCTGTCCAGGTGAGTGAGGTGAGAGCAGATATATGAGATTTGTGAATACAAGAGGCTTCTATGTGTTGTGGTGAAGCAAGGGCTAGATTTTGGAGACCTGCCTTGGAATTCTTTGCCAGAAATTTTTGGCAGTGGCTTCCAGGGCCAGTCCCTTGACCCCCCTGAGCCTCAGTTTTCCCATCTGTACAAGGAAGGGGACTGGACTTCATGGCCTTTCAACTCCTTTCCAGGGATCAATCTATGATCCTATAAGAAGTCACTGTTGTAAAGTGGGGGCATGAAATGCTCCTGAAAGTGTAAAGGGGCTAAGGCTATTCAATGTGAGCTCTTTCTTAGACCTTCAAGTCAACATGCCAGGCCCTAAGCACTGTGGACATAAACAGATGCAAGGGCCATCCCCATCTCCCATGGAACTCACAGTCTGGTTTAGCAAACAACATACCAACAGTAATGTAGAAGCCCCCTATGGACAGATAAATTGGAGCTGGTCAAGAGAGGGAAGGCCCTAAAGTGAAGGAGGGCTTGGAAAGGCTGAGTGTGGAAGGGGGGCTCCAGCTAGGGCTTCAGGAAAGCCAGGGTGAGCATTCTAGGCAACAGGGAAAGGGAGGAAAACCCATGGTGTCAGGAAGTAGAGTGTCCTGTTCACAGAACAGATAGGAGGCCTGTGTCACTGGAGTATATAAAGCATATCTGGGGGAAATAGGGTGAAAGAAGCCTGGAGGAGTAGCAGAAGGATAGGGGAAGTACTTCAGCAGCCCCAGAGTGGGTTTTATATTTGATCCTTTTGCTGGGCAGCCACTGGAGGTTGTTAAGTAGGTGGTGACCTGGTCAGGTGAGAGCTTTAGGAAGATGAGCTTGACCACTGGGAGGAGGAATGACTGGATTGGGGGGAGATGAGGCAGCCTGACTAACCAGCAGGCCCTTATATAACTCAGGTGTGAGGTGAGTGGCACTTGAACCAAGACAGTGACAGTTTGGGGAGAGAAGGGACTGTCTTGGAGAGATGTTACACAGCTGGAATCACAGGACTTTGGAAGAGATTGAACGTGGGGTTAGGGAGTGTGACTGTGGGAGTCCTGGCATGCATGGCACTTCATTTGTGAGCCTGGGCTCTGGGGAAGATGCCTCAGAGAGTATTAGGGATGTTGGAAGAGAGGAGGGTTTGGGGAAAGAGGGTGAGTTTCCTTTTGGACATGGTAAGAGGTGGATGACAGGATGGAATGAGATCATTTGCACCATTTAAAGGGCTTGGCTTTAGGGAACAGAAAGATGATCTTCTTGTCTGATACTGAGGTCAAAGAGGAAAAGAAGGCCTCTGATTTCTGTGAGATGAGGAGGATGAGATAGCTCTTGATAAAGGTCCAGTTTTTTCAGTGAAATGAGGCTAAATTCTCAGGTGAGAACATGGGGGAAGGGGTGAAAGCAAGCCTATAAGGGAGGCTTGGGGAGAATTGAAAAGATTTGGAAAAGCTGCTGTGTTGAGTGGCATAGGGAGTCAGTTAGGGAGATGGCAAAGCATTGCCTTGCCACAGTGGTGGGGGCCCAGCTAAGATGATGTCCCTAAATTTGTAGTAGACCCAGGAAGCCTGGTTTCAAGATTCATATTCTCTTTCTCTCTCTCTCTCTCTCTCTCTCTCCAACAAAACATGAGAGAAGGTTACTGCCCTACTTGGAAGTCATCCAAGGCTAAGCTTTGCCTAAATCATCAGCCCAAGTCCCTTTCTGGCTCCATCTCTGTCCCATTCTTGGAGAATCCTTGGTCAGGCTCATGAAGGTGACCACCCCCTCAGGTTGGGGAGCCGGGAGATAGAGACTCCCAGGTGTGCCATGGTATGAGGCCCTTCAGGAGCCCAGAAAGAAGCCTCTGTGATCCTCACTTTTAGGTCTGGTCAGATTCCATCAGGATTAGAACCTGACAGAGGTGACACTTAAAGGTGATGAGTGTGAAAGAGATGATATATGACAAGGCCAGAATATGCATCTGACAAGTCAACTGGGAGAGAGACCAGAATGTGGGCACTGTAGCCTGGGGTCAGCCCTGGGCCCAGTCAAGCAACCAGTAAAGGGTGGTTAAGCACCTTCTGTCTTTGGTGCTGTGCTAAGCCCTGGGCATACAAAGGAAGGTAAAAGACAGTCCCTGCTATCACAGAGCTCACAGTCTACTATGCACACATGGAGATGGTTTGAGAAGAAGCACCAGCTCATGCATCTCACTCTTAGCTGATTGATCTACTTGAAGAGAGAGTGTGTTGGAATAGACATATTTATTTCATCTGAGAAATGAGGGAATACAAAGAGTGAGTGTTATAGCAGTTTAAGGAGTGCAGAATGAGGAAAGAGTAGAAAGCAAAGTAATAGTGTTCAAAATAATATCACACACTTATTCTTCAGTCATTTTCCAGTCTCTTTGTGACCCCATCTAGGGTGTTCTTAGCAGAGATCCTGGAGTGGCTACCTTTTCCTTCTCCCCCTCATTTCACACATGAATAAACTGAGGCAAATAGTTAAGCGACTTGCCTGTGGTCACACAGCCAGTAGGTGTCTGAGGGCAGAGTTGACCTCAGGAAGATGAGTCTTTCTGACTTCAGGCCTGAAATTCTGTCCCCCTCTCTAGCAAGTAGATAGCTTTGACAAAGCACCTACTATATGCCATGCAATATACAAATATTATCTCATTTGATCCTCATAACTCTAGGAGTTAGTGCTATTATTACACCCATTTTACAGATGAAGAAACTGAGGCACAGAGAGGTCTCAGACCAGGGTCACAGTACTAACAATTTTCTGAAGTGAGACTGGAACTCCTGTCTTCCTGACTTGAGGCCCAGCATTCTATCCACTGGGCCACCAGCTGTTTTTTGACTTTTTTTTTTTGTAGGGGCAATGAGGGTTAAGTGACTTACTCAGGGTCACACAGCTAGTAAGTGTCAAGTGTCTTAGGCTGGATTTGAACTCAGGTCCTCCTGAATCCAGGACTGGCTCTTTATCCACTGCTCCACCTAGCTGCCCCTTGTATTTTGACTTTTAAATAGAATACTGTCAAAAGGTCGAATATGCATGGGGTGGAAAATGGGAGAGTTAGCCAAGCTCTCTTGTTGAGGGATGGAAATGCATTTTTTTGTTTTTAGCTTCTTAACCAGTCAATAAAATGAATTGCTAGTTACTATATAAAAGATTTGTTTTTCTATTGGCTCATGAAAAGTAGTATATTAAATGATAAATGGATTTGAAGGTCAATTGCACATATTACTTTGTTATTGTTGTTTTTCGTTTTTAACAATGTTTATCTTTATAGCCTCCTTTATAAGGATAAAATTTCTTCGGGCTTAATTTGTGTTTTCTACCAAAGGCAAACCAGCAACACTCTTACTGAAACTGAATTGAATAATTAACCTGTCTTACCAACCAATTCCTTTGAGAAACTGCCAGGGAGACAAATAGTAACATAAGTGGAGGATAGGGTTTCCTTATGGCTTCTACTGTGCATGCCTAGCAATCATGGTTTTCAGAGGTTGTTATCTCTGCAGCAAGTATGCAGACTTGTGTAATATCTGAATCTGGTGGTAAGAGCTTTGATGAGACACAATTACAAGTACCCTAGGAATGAGGGAACTACTAAGGTGTATTGACAGTCTAGTCTGTGCATGTTTGTGACAATTTGCACATGAATAACCAATCTTCCTGGAAGTTTGGAAACAATTGGATGTTAAGTTGAGAAACTGAAAGAGTATGTTACACTTAGTTTGAATCAGTCAGAGTATGATGTAATCACTGAATGATCACCAAAAGCATTATATGCTTTATCATGACAGTTTGGAATCATTGCAGAAAGAATGCTATTATGGTTAACATGTGCATGTTTGTTGTCCCAGAGGAAAAATATCTTTTTTTTTTTAAACAGGACAATGAGGGTCAAGTGACTTGACCACGGTCATGCAGCTAGTAAGTGTCAAGTATCTGAGGTCAGAATTGAACTCAGGTCCTCCTGGATCCAGGGCCAGTGCTTTATCCATTGTGCCACCTAGCTTCCCTGGAAAAACATCTTGCAACAAAAATTGGGCCATTATTTACTGCTTCAGGTGCCATTTACAAATTTTTGGTGCAATCCGTTGGACCACTGTCTAGAACCTCCAAGAGGTTTGTGAACTACTAAATGTGAAGAAGGGATGCAACATGACCAATAGTGAAGTATTCTGTCCATTTCCTTATAAAAGGTTGGTGGAATCAAATTCATATATAGGATACATATTTTTATACATTTGTGTTTATTATAAGGAATTAATTTTTGTTTTAGTGAGCAGAGACATTTAAAGATAAATTATTAAAAAAGAAATAAATAATGGCTAACCCCAAAAAAGTAATCAGCCAGAACAAAATCTTTCATGCCTCAGGTAAATGCAAAAAACCATATTGGCATTCATCATGTGATTTCAGATACTGCAGCAGAAAAAATAAGATTGAAATTGGTCACCAGGGAAATTACATTATACTTACAGATAAGTGTACCAAATGGCATGACGTTTATGAAGATTGTTCAACGTGGAGACAGTTTATCTAGTACTATGGACAGAGCATGCCCATTCATAAGGTTTGAGTTCTAGTCTCAGCTGCTGGTATTTGGGTCAAGACATTCTGAACCACTTTCAACTCATGGCCTGAGGTGTGAATGTAATGAGAATGCCAGTGCTACCTGTGTTACAGGTTTCTTGTGAGGACCCAGTGTGATTGTGTTTGAAGCTCTTTAAAAAAAAAAATTATATGAAGCTCTTTGTAAATAAAATAGTCCTCTATTCCCAGCAATACAGTGATCAAAGACAGTTCCAAAAGACTCATGATGGAACATGCTATCCAGATCCAGAAAAAACAACTGCGAAATCTGACTGCAGATCCAAACATACTATTCACTTCTTTTGTTTTTTGTTTTATTTTTCTTTCCTGTAGTTTTCCTCTTTTGCTCTGATTCTCCTTTTGCAACATGACTAATGTGGAAATTTGTTTAGCATGATTGTTCATGTATAACCTATACCATATTGCTTGCTCTTTAATGGAGGGGGGAAGAGAGGGAGGGAGAAAAATTTGGAACTCAAAATATTATAAAAATGAATGTTGAAAACTATCTGTATATATAATAAGAAAAAAATACTATGAAATAAAGTCATCCTTCAAATGTGAGCTAATGACATTTTAAAATGGTTGATTCTACCCATTTAATTTTGAAGACTTTTCTCTTTGCCTGGGGGAAATCATTTTATATTCTGCTAGTAGAGGGAAGGGGATATAATTATATATGTGTATATACACAACTATGTATATTTCTTTCTTTTAGGACACATCAGACTTGAAATAAAAGAGACTTGTGCAGAGATAAGTCTTTCTGTGGAAGAAACTCACCAGCAAAGATGCATGAATAATGATCCCTCTGACTTTGCTAGGAGAGAAATTTGTGCTGTAACACATCAGAGAATCCACATTGGGGAGAAACCTTATGAATGTAATCAGTGTGGAAAGACTTTCAGATGGAGGTCTTATCTTGTTAAACATCAGAGAATCCACACTGGAGAGAAACCTTTTGAATGTAATCAATGTGGAAAGACTTTCAGATGGAGGTCTTATCTTGTTAACCATCAGAGAATCCACAGTGGAGAGAAACCTTTTAAATGTAATCAGTGTGGAAAGATTTTCAGATGGAGATCCCATCTTGTTCACCATCAGAGAATCCACACTGGAGAGAAACCTTTTGAGTGTAAACAATGTGGAAAGACTTTGAGATGGAGGTCTCATCTTGGTAAACATCAGAGAATGCACACTGGAGAGAAACCTTTTGAATGTAATCAATGTGGAAAGACTTTCACATCAAGGTCCCATCTTGTTAACCATCAGAATATCCACACTGGAGATAAACCTTTTGAATGTAAGCAATGTGGAAAGACTTTCACATGGAAGTCTTATCTTGTTAACCATCAGAGAATCCACACTGGTGAGAAACCTTTTGAATGTAATCAATGTGGAAAGACTTTCACATGGAGGTCCCATCTTGTTAACCATCAGAGAATCCACACTGGAGAGAAACCTTTTGAATGTAAGCAATGTGGAAAGACTTTCACAGCAAAGTACCATCTTGTTAACCATCAGAGAACCCACACTGGAGAGAAACCTTTTGAATGTAATCAATGTGGAAAGACTTTCACATCAAGGGACCACCTCGTTAAACATCAGAGAATCCACACTGGAGAGAAACCTTTTGAATGTAAGCAATGTGGAAAGGCTTTTACATCAAGGTCCCATCTTGTTAACCATCAAAGAATCCACACTGGAGAGAAACCTTTTGAATGTAATCAATGTGGAAAGACTTTCAGATGGAGGTCCCTTTTTGTTAAGCATAAGACAATCCACACTGGAGAGAATCTTTTAAATGTAATCAATGTGGAAAGACTTTCCAATGGAGGTTCCATCTTATTAAACATCAGAGAATCCACACTGGAGAAAAACCTTATGAATGTAGTAACTGTGCTAAAGCCTTCAATATAAAGTCAGCCCTTGTTTCTCATCAGAGAATTCATAGGAAATGGGAATATTATAACTTGTATGAATGAGAAAAGGCCTTGCAATGGAGTACAGAGCTTCTTTCACAGCAGAAAATTCACTCTGGGTATAAGCCATCTATGGACTCTGTGAGAAGGCCTTCAGCCAGAGATCCTCTCTTATCTTCTCATCAGAGGATTCATGCTGGAAAGAAACCTTATGAATCTGCTCATTGGGGACAAGCTTTTTCCTGGAACATTGAGGTTGTTGGTAAAGGTTAAGTTTTTTTGTCTGATCGTAACAGAATGGTGAAATAAAAGGAAATAATGCATGTCAGTCTTCCAGTTTGCAAAAGAAACAAACAAAAAAAAGGAGGCAATCGAGTCATGGACTGCTGGATTGTGTGAAAAGAACGCATCTGGATGTTCTCAGAAATAGAATATCTTCAGAATGAGAAAAAGGATTTTTGTCAGTATCATGTTGACTGGGGAACAATGTTTGGTGAAGGGAAGACATAAGCATTATTTGACCAAGGGTATAAAAATTGGGGGAATTTGGGGGAATTTTGTGGTCTCCTACAGGTCACCTATGTGTATCAGCCTACATTAAGGTTATGTGCGTGTGACAATCAAGAAACTTCTCATTAAATTTCTGCCTCTTGATTTTTGTGACTCACCAATCACAGTGATGAGGAATGGATTCCCATGATGGCCTTGGGTAGAGCAGAACCATTGTAGAAAAAAGCAGCCACTAGTAGGCAGGTAAGAGGCCCTGTGATTTCTATCTAAACAGCCTCCCATGTTTGCTCCTGCTCCTCCAGCCTGGAAGGGGAACCTAAAAAAACTAAATTCCATATAAGGTGCATCTGGACTGATTGTCACAGTCAAAGAGACCTTCAGGGACTCCTAGGGGAGATAATTTTGTGTTTTGGTAAATCCAAAGTGAACTTTACCTTTAGCCTTATCAGCCAAAGGGAAAAGAGTGTAAAGAGAATGAAAACTTTTCTGTGGACCTTTAAAAGTCTTTAAAAAGATAATAGTCTCAATGCAGAAATATGTTTAATGTGATTGTACATATATAACCTATATCAGATTGCTTTCTGTCTTGGGCGCAGGGAGGGAAGGGAGGGAGGGAGGGAGAAAAAAATTGGAACTAAAATTCTTATGAAAACTGTTTACATGTAACTGGAAAATAATAAAATACTTATAATTTTTTAAAAAAGAGCCTTCCTTTTTTTCTAACTCTGGTCAAGCTAGGCAGGCAGACAAGACATGAGAGAGGGGTATAAATCTCATTTCCAAGTCTGCCAAAATGTATGGTTTCATAAACTAAAGACTAAATTTATGATGTTAGGAAGAAAGTGGGGTCAAGATGGCAAAGTAAAGGCAGAAACTCACCTGAACTCTCCCAAATTCCTCTTCAAACAATTTTAAATAGTTACTCAAATCAAATTCTAGAGGGGCAGAAACAGCAGAAACCATTCTTCAATCTATGATGTTTAGAAATCTGTCGTCACCCCCGCCCCCCCCAGTGTGGGGGGAAAATTAGCTAAGGTTTTCTTATAAATTCAGCAACAGTTTAGGCTTTTAAGCATTCATTAAAGCATATTACGGGTTTGCAAAGAGAGAGAAAGAAAGCCACCTTCACCTAGCTATCCAAGAGAGTGAATTTCTGGAAGTTAGGAAACCTGGCTACCTTCCTTCCTTCTGCCACCATGAGCTCCTTTCTGAACCAAAGAGATAGTTTCCCCATTTTTCGAGTGGAAGCTTCCTGTGAGACTGGTAGAGGAGCGGTCCTCACACACAGCTCCAAGCTAAATGGCTGGTGGCATTGATTGACATGACTTACAGGCAGTTCTATGAATAGAGGAAACTTCCTGGATGCTAGTCATCAGGGCGTGGCACCCTGGTTCTCACACTGCCCCCTGTGCTTCATGAAGAAACATTGTTTCCTTACATGAAGCAATAACATTACAGATACTTATGACTAACAAAGTAAAGAGAATGAAAAGAGAGCAATGCATTAACAGAGTCTAAAGGGGGCACTCCCCTTTAGTAAGTGGACATAATAAATAGTGTATGCAATGGGGGAAAAGGAAAACAGGAAAATGTCCATTTAAGTCTTTGGAACTCTTTTCTCAGATGATTCTTGGGATGTCCTCTGGGTGTAGTTGTGGAATGTCTTTCAGGTGTGGATGCTGATGATCAACTCAGAAGTCTCAGCTATAGATTTTTGAGTGTGATTATGAAGTCTCAGGTGTTTGATTACCAGTACTCAGGTACTGGTAATCAGCTGGAAAGTTTCCTACAAAATTGTTCCTTTTTGTTTGTTTTCTTTTGTTTTTTGGTGAGGCAATTGGGGTTAAGTGACTTGCCCAGGGTCACACAGCTAGTAAGTGTCTGAGGCTAGATTTGAACTCAGGTCCTCTTGACTCCAGGGCTGGTGCTCTATCCACTGTGCCACCTAGCCGCCTCAAAACTGTTCTTAACACAACTTTAAATTGCTTTGCCAATAACCAAATCAAACAACGAGACTTCTCTAAAATATGTCTAAGGAAATTCAGAATCTTTTAGAGATTTTACAATTATTGTCCAGTTGTTACACATGAAAAATATAATAAAAATAAAAATTGAAACATTCTCTAAAACTTAAAATGGAGAATAAATTGAGAAGCCAATTGTGATATTATCCCATTCCATTATGAGAAATTAAAGGATCTAATATAACTGGCAGCAGATGTCAAGGCCAAATCCAACATTGTAATTATCATGAGACCTGAGATAATTATGGGGGTTACCATAAAAGAACAGAAAAATAAGAGAAATGAGCATTGACAAACTTCATGGCTCTACAGACAGCCGATACAGTATGCTGAGAGGAAACTGAGTCAGGCTTAATCAGATGCATAGGATTGAGATGTCCATGACATCAGGCATATAGGAGAGGGAATTGAAGTCAGGCATAGAATGAGATGATAAAGCCCGGCTGTCCAGTGCTACGTGTGTGTGTGTGTGTGTGTGTGTGTGTGTGTGTGTGTAGGGGGGGGCGGGGCGGGGAATTAAACCAAGAGAATCCAACCTTGACTCTTGCCAATGGCCATTCTCTCAGCCTTTCCCAAGGCAGTGCACTACCTAGACTTCATGCGTGTCTCCCCTTTTGTGACAGTTCAATGTCTGCTCCTGTATGTATTCCTCTTGTGATTGGGGGACATCTTGGCCAACTGGCATCTGGTAACTCAGAATGAAGGCAATGTCTTAAATGGCAAATTCCTAAAATCCAAATGTCATATGGATTTAATTGAGGATAA
The DNA here is from genome assembly GCF_019393635.1 of Dromiciops gliroides. Taxonomy (NCBI): domain Eukaryota; kingdom Metazoa; phylum Chordata; class Mammalia; order Microbiotheria; family Microbiotheriidae; genus Dromiciops; species Dromiciops gliroides. The sequence continues at coordinate 763,941,001 of NC_057861.1, forward strand.
TGATGACCACAAAAAATGTGAATTTGCATTGACTCAGAATATAAGATACAATATGCAATAATTCCAAATAGTAACCTTTTTGAAGTTTAGTAAAAATAGTACTTCTAGAATTAATTTACACTTGTCATGGTAATCAATTTACCAAGGAAATACTTTATATAACTTGATCAAATAATCAGTTGGAAACAACAGTTTAGAATATGGGAGAATAATACTTCCAGACTTGATATTGTATTATGAAATCAAGACCATCTTTCATTGGTTCAAAAGTAGAGAGATAGATGGATAGAACAAAATATACATGGAAGAATAAAAAACAATGAAATCCAAACAGGCTTAAAACACAATTTAAAAAGAATAAAAATCTCTGAAAATAAACTCATACTATTAATTTCAACATGTATAAAAAGGGCATTGTTGTGAAGCTCAGGAGTTATATACCTTTTGGCCCCAAAGATTAAAGTTTATGGAAATGAGAAATTCCTAAATTTGATGAGGATCCCACAGCAGTTATCAGCCAATTTAGGGCAATTTTCAGAGGATATCAGTCCACTTGGAATGATATTACTGATCTCATGGAAATGATATTATCCCCAGGGGAAAGAGCTCATAGAATAGCCACAGCGAACTCCTTAGAAACATCAGGAAAAGTTGCTATCCAATAGCCTTTAGGAGACCCTAACTGGGACCCCAATATCGCCAAGCATTTTGACATGTTGAAGGAAACAAGAGAAACATTGTTGAAGGCAATGGAATCCTGTGTTAGGAAGACTGATAGCTGGCAAAAATGTATAGATACAGTTCAGGAACCTAATGAAAGACCTAATAGATTCTATGACAGACTGTGTGAGCATGCCAGGCAATATGCTAGACTTAGACCTATTAGACTCTAGAGAGACTCATGTTATCCTCATTTTATACACCAGTCCTTACCAGAAATATGGAAATATTTTGAAAGGCAGTGAGTGTCCATGTTGGAATACCTTAAGTCCTGACAGACTTAAAGAAATAGCATGATACATTTATGAAGGAAATGAGAGTGAAGAAAGGAACAGACAGGGCATTTTAGCTCCAGTACAGGAAACAACAAGGTAGTGAGGCAGGGCAGTTGAGAATCACTATCAACCCCAGTATCACTATCAACCCCCTAGATTTTACTATTACTGAAATAGACAGGGGCACATATTGTGGTACTGTAGTACTGTGCAAAGGGAACTGAATCTAAATAGACATAGCTTCTCTCAGAGAAATACAGAGAGGCAGAATCAAAATAGACATAGGTCTTTTCAGGGGGATACAGAGAAGTGGAGTCAAAACAGTTATAGGCCTTTTCAGAGAGATATAGAGGAGCAAAATGAGAACAGTTATGGACCCTCTCAAAGGGGTACAGATCAAAGAGATATAGAGGACTGATGGTGCAGGGGAGGGGAAAGGCCAGTAGAATCTGAAGACTTTATATTTCCAGACCCTGAAATTTTTAGCCCTCCTGTGCCAGTCCATTTACCTCCCCAAAGTAATGAACCCCATGTAACCCTTAGGATTGGAGATACTTATTATGATTGTTTATTAGATACAGGAGCCTCAAGATCAGTCCTAGTTGGGGCAGCTAGGTGGCACAGTGGATAGAGCACTGGCCCTGGAGTCAAGAGTACCTGAGTTCAAATTCGGCCTCACACACTTAACACTTACTAGCTGTGTGACCCTGGGCAAGTCACTTAACCCCAATTGCCTCACTTAAAAAAAAATCCGTCCTAGTGAGCAAACCTGACCCTGAATGTACATCTATTGGATCTCTAAATGTAGTTGGCATTTCAGGAAAAAATCAGTTGCAAAATTAGCCCCTGGCATAGTGAATCTGAGCTCATTAAGAGTAGAACATTCATTTTTACTCATGCCGGACTCTCCTGCAAACCTATTAGGTTGTGACCTCCTTTGTAAATTTAGAGCAACCATATCTTGTTCTCCAGATGGTGGCATTTCCCTGGAATTGCCAGAGGATACTGTCCACTTATTGCCAATTTTTATCTAAGACACCCAGGAAACAGTGGGGGATACATTTGAAATCCTTTCTGATATTCCCGAGTCTCTGTGGGCTTCTTCCTCTTCTGATGTAGGTCTCTTGAAATCTGCTGTGCCTGTTACCATTAAGACCAAAAGTGTCCCACTACCATCTATTCCACAATATCCCTTATCTAGAGAAGCCATTGAGGGAATTACTCCTATAATTGAAGCTTTGACAAACCAAGGCATAATTGCCCCATGCCATCATTCCCCGTGTAATGCTCCCATTTTGCCAATTAAGAAGCCCAAGCCTGGGTAATATGGAAAGCCTGTTTACCATTTTGTACAAGATCTGGTGAGTAATTAATTCCTATGTTATTCGCAATCCCATGTGAAGCAATATGCTTCACAGTGGTAGATCTACACTCTGCTTTCTTTTCAATGCCAGTACATCAGGATTCCCAATACTTATTTGCCTTCATGGTCAGATGGCTGACCACAAAGAGGAAAGCTGAACCTTAGTCTTCTGATCTTCTGGTTAGGTAAGAAATTTCCCCTACCCTGTCCCTTTGTGCCATCTGTAAGGGGCTAAAATTCTAGCTATACTGTCTAAAATATCTGAGTGGTCGCCAATCAATTATAAGCTTTAGCAAGAGTTAGACTTTTAAGCATTTATTAAGGAGAATAAGAATTTGGTGACGAGAAAGAGAAAGGCCTAGATTCATCTATCTATTAAAGGGAGAGCTCATTTTTAGCTCCCTTCTCCACTGGAGTCCTCAGGAAAGAGAGAGAGCCAGCGTGCCAGCCTCCCCCTTCCCCCTCCCGCAAGCCAACGTCTCTTCCTGACGCCAAAGAAAGCCACGTGGTCCTGCCCTCAGAGGCCCTCTCCTCATGGTGGAGCTTTTCTACAGTAAGTCTCCAGCAGGTGGCGTCATTCCAATCGTTACACCTGGAAGAATAGACAGTGGACTTGGACCAGACTCCCACAGGGGTTTGTTGACAGCCCCACACTAATCTCTCAAATTTTGCAGCAGGATTTAGCCTCCATTACCTTTAAGGATTCCACCTTAGTCTAATATGTAGATGACTTCCTGCTGGCTGCCCCTAATGCTGAGATTTGCCAAGAAGACAGTCAACACCTGTTATTCGAGCTGCACAAATGAGGCCATAAGGTCTCTAAGTCTAAAGTACAATGGTGTCTACCTCAGGTGGAATATTTGGGTTTTGTTTTGGCTGCTGGGAGCAGCTGAATATTTCAGACAATGGATATCCTCTTTTGGTGAAATTACTAAGCCTTTTACAGCTCTAACAAAAAATTCTCCCAGAACCTCGACAGCTGGATTCACAGTATCTTTCAGCTATAATAGAATTAAAATGGGCCTCGTTATCAGCACCTGCAGTAGGACTCCCAGACTACAGTAAGTCTTTTCCTCTTTTTGTACATGAACAGAGAGGAGTAGCTTCTGGGGTCCTGACCCCCAAAGTAGGACCTGTCCATTACCGAATAGCTTATTATTCTACTCAACTTGATTCTGTAGCTGCTGGAGTACCACCTTGTCTTAAGGCAGTAGCGGCTACTGCTCTTTTGTTAGAAAAAGCCTCTGATCTGGTCTTAGGTAACTCTCTAATTGTACATTGCCCTTATGAGGTTGAGGCTTTCTTACTGCATCATAGGACACAGACTTTTTCAGATCAAAGGCTCACTAGATATGAAGTAACCCTGTTATGAAATGAGAGAATCACTTTAAAGCATTGTACAGTCCTTAACCCAGCAACACTGCTCCCTGACCTGCCACTCTCAGGAGAGCCTTTGCATGACTGAACCTCCCTAATTGACATAGCTGAGAAACCTCATGATGATCTTTTTGACACACCCTTAGAGAACCCTGATTTTATCTTTTATACTGATGGATCTTGTTTTATGTCTGAGGGAACTTGCTATACAGGTACTGCTGTAGTTTCTGATTATGATATTATCTGGACAGCTTCTCTGCCTTCACATCTTAGTGCACAGGCTGCTGAACTGGTGGCTCTCACACAGGCCTGTTCTCTAGCCAGAGGACAAAGTGCTACTATTGATTTTAGATACATATTCAGTGTCTGCCATGCTGTAGGAATGCTATGGACACAGGATTTTTAACCTCTGCTGGCAAAGCTATTGTTAATGGAGAATTCATTAAAGATCTACTGTCTTGCTTTAAATTCCCATCTGCCTTAGCTATTGTTCATTATCCTGCTCATACTGGAAAAAGCGACCCTGTTTCAAATGGGAATGAATGAGCTGACACTGCTGCTAAGGTTGCTGCTTTGGAAGCCCCTGAACATGTATTTAATCTTCCTTCTTCTGATAATGTTTCCATTTCTCTTATTTATGATAAGTCTGAAGTAGAGAAGTAGAAAAAGAAATTCAAGGCTAAAGAAGTCAATGGGGTCTGGAGGGGAAGCTGCTTCTCCCCTGGAGCTTCTACCATCAGGTATGCCTATGTATTCACAGAAAAGGCCATTTTGGCACGCAAGGAATTATGGACTCAGTAAAAAGGGTTTGGATTGCCCCTGGAGTTACTAATGTGGCCTCTAGGGTTTGTGCCTCTTGTCCTGTCTGTCAGACTTATAATCAACTTGCCTTTTTGGCTAAAGCTTATGGAGGACATCCTTTAGCATATACACCTTTTGAACATCTACAAATTGATTATATTACAATGCCTAAGGTGGGATGTTATAAGTTTTGTCTTGTTATAGTTCATCAACTCACTTGGTGGGTGGAGGCATTTCACAGCCCCTGAGCCAAAGCCGCCTTTGTTGCCAAAACTCTCCTCAAAGATATAATCCCTGGCTTTGACCCATCGGCCACCATTGATTCTGACAAAGGCACATATTTTACTGATTCTGTTCTATCCAAAATCTACTCTTTCCTGGGAGTAATTACAAAATTCCATACACCCTACCACCCACAAAGCTCAGGCCAGGTAGAACAGATGAATAAAGAGCTTAAGAGCATGACTGGCAGATTGTGGCCTGAAACTCATTTGAAGTGGCCTGATGTACTTACTACCCTTGGCACTGTTCTATTTGCACAGCAGGCCGAGAAGAGAGCTACATATATCACCTTTTGAGATGCTTTTTGGCCATCTCCCTATCCAAGCAAAACCTTTTCCCCCAGTATATATATATATCATTGGTGGGGGGAGATACCTCTGTTGCTTCCTATATACAGGAATTACAAGCCAGGCTATGTGAACTCCACGAAGCAGGAGCAGCAATACGGCTTGCCCCTTGGACTTCTTACATGGTTTTGTGATGTTTAAAATCTAAATTGTGTGGTTGCTTTAAATTAGAAGCTTTAGCACCAGTCTTTGGGCATTAAGCATTTATTAAAGCATACCAGGTATTTACGTGGAGTTCAGAAAGTTAAGAAAAGGCCTATCTAGCCTAGAGTTCCTAGCCTGGTTAGGGTCTTCCTCAAGTCCTCAGGCACGAGCCTGCTTCAATCACAAACTCCCCCCAAACTGAGTGTGGAAGCTTTTTATAGGTCTGGAGGAGAGGTGGTCCTTACACGCTGCTTCAAGCTGATTGGTTAGCATCATCAAAATCCATGGGTTCACTGGACTTGAAGGTGGTTTCAAGTTGAGTTAGCTTCTGAGAACAATACCTTCTTAAGGTCCAGCCAGATGTGCTTACAATCTAGTTAACTTGAAGTAGGCTAATCTGCAGTCAATCACTCTCACTTAATTCAATCAGTTTAGATTAATCTCCAGGTGGGCCTTTGAGTATCTGCCAAATCCCATTCTTTTATCACAATTTGAAACCAGGAGACAGTGTATATATCAAAAATTGTCAGTGAAGTAGTGGGACCCAGCCAGCTTGGGAAGGTCCCTTCCAAATATTGCTGATGAGTCCAACTGCCATCAAAATTGGAAAGAAGGATTCTTGGTTTCATTGCTCCCACATAAAACCAGTACCAACACTTGATGAGTAATATATTGATGGAAATTATGTAATAATGAATAATAATGTCAGTTCAAATCTTACATAAGGGATTCTTGTTTATGCCATTGTATCTACATTTTGAAGTCAATAGTATGAGTTTATGTTCATAGAGATTTTCATTCTTTTTATATTGTGTATGTGTGTGTGTGTGTGTGTGTGTGTGTGTGTGTTTAGTGAGGCAATAAGGGTTAAGTGACTTGCCCAGGGTGACACAGCTAATAAGTGTTAAATATCTGAGGCTGGATTTGAACTTAGGTCCTCCTGACTCCAGGGCTGGTGCTCTATCTACTGCACCACCTACCTGCCCCTAGACTGTGTTTTAAGCCAGTTTGAATTTCATTGTCTTTTATTCTTCCATGTATAATTTGTTCTATTCATCAGTCTCTCTACTTTTGAACCAATGCAATATGATCTTGATTTCATAAAACAATATCAAGTCTGGAAGTATTATTCTCCCATATTCTAAACTGTTTGTTTTTCCAACTGATTATTTGATCAAATTATATAAAGTATTTACCTGGTAAATTGATTACCATGGCAAATGTAAATTAATTCTAGAAGTACTATTTTTACTTTTAAAAAGTTACTATTTGGAATTATTTCATATTGTAACATATTCTGAGTCAAAGCAAATTTACATTTTTTTGCGGTCATCATTATCCTCAATTAAATCTATATGAGACTTGGACTGTGAGAACTTACCATTTAAGACATTAATTGCCTTCATTCTGAGTTACCAGATGCCAGTTGACCAAGATGCCCCTCAATCAGAAGAGGAATTCATATAAGAGCAGACATTGAACTGTCACAAAAAGGGGAGACATGCACAAAGTCCAGGTACTGCACTACCTTGGGAAAAGCTGAGAGAACGGCTGTTGGCATGAGTTGAGGTTGGATTCTTTTGGTTTAATTTTCCCTCACATGGCACTGGGTGGCCGGGTTATGCCATCTCATTGTATACCTGACTTCAATTCCCCCTCCTATATGCCTGTTGTCATGGACATCTCAATCCTATGTATCTGATTAAGCCTGACTCAGTTTCCTTTCTGTTCTTTTATGGTAACCCCCATAATTACCTCAGGTGTCATGATGAATACAATGTTGGATTTGGCCTTGACATGTGCTAGCAATTATATTAAATCCTTTACTTTCTCATAATGGCATGAGGATAATTAGGCAGATGATGCAAAAAGTGATGGATCAAAGATAAAAATTATTTTCTAAATTAATATCACAATTGTCTTCTCAATTCATTCTCCACAGGGGGGAGTGTAGTAATATTAAGTTTTAGAGAATGTTTCAATTTTTGTTTTTATTATGTGTTTCATGTGTAATGTAATGATTGGAATGACGCCACCTGCTGGAGACTTACTGTAGAAGAGTTCCGCCCATGAAGCGAAGGTCTTTGAGGGCAAGACCAGGAGTCTTTTCTTTGGCATCAGGAAGTGATGCGGACTAGTGGGAGGAGGAAGAGACTGGCACTCGGTCTCACGCTTTTTCCTTTGGACTCTGGTGGAGAGCGGAGCTAGAATTGTGCTCTCTCTTTAATAGATAGGAATCTAGGCCTTTTCTTCTCTATTTACCAAACTCTTATTCTCCTTAATAAATGCTTAAAAGTCTAACTCTTGCTAAAGCTTATAATTTATTGGCGACCACTCATTGGATATTTTAGACAGACTAGCTAGAATTTTAGCCTTTAACAGTAACAACTGGACAATAACTGTAAAATCTCTAAAAGGATTCTCCTTAGATATGTTTTGAGAACTCCCATTGTTTGATCTGATTATTGGCAAAGCTCAGTTTTGTAGAAAAGTTTCCTGACTGATTACCAGTATATGAAACACCTGAAAGACCTCCATTCCACAACCACACACAGAGGACATCCCAAGAATCATCTGAGAAAAGACTTCCAAAGAATTAAATGGGCATTTTCCTGTTTTCCTTTTCCCCATTGTATACACTGTTTATAATGTTCAACTTAATAAAGGGATGTGCCCCCTTTAGTTTTTCTCTATAATATCCACCTGCTAAAAGGGGAGTGTCCCCTTTAGCCTTTGTTGATGTGACACTCAATTCATTCCCTTTACTTTGTTAGTCATAAGTATGTGTAATGTTATTGCTTCATTAAGGAAATGATTGTTTCTTAACAAAGCACAGGGGGGAATGTGATAAACTAATGGAATTTGGCAGATGCCCAGGGGCCCCCACCTGAAGACTGATTTGTAGTTGATTCAATTGGGTGATACAGAGAGACTGACTGAGAACCTACTCAAGTTGATTAAATCGAGACCACACCTGACTGGTCCTGAGTGGTGTGTTGTTCTCAGAGGCTGTGGACTACGACATCAACCCAAGACCACCCTCAACCAATCAGCTTGAAGGACCTCCCCTTCTGGGGAGGGAGACAGGAAGTAGGAGAGTGAGGCTGGCTCCCTGGAATGGCCCTTTATCATGCCAGGACTGTGGTTTGGTGAGGGCGGGGGGGGGGGGGGAATAGGCTTTTCTTGTGTTATGGTACTCCATGTGTTGTCTTTACTCTTTAATAAATACTTAGAAGCTGAAACTCTTGATGAATTTGTCAGTAAATCTTAGCTAGTTTCCCCCCAAAACTGGGGGGGGGGAAGCAGGTAAGGATACACATTAGGGTTTTGCTTTGTTTTTTTTTTTTTGCTGGGCAATGAGGGTTAAGTGACTTACCCAAGGTCACACAGCTAGTAAGTGTCAAGTGTCTGAGGCTGGATTTGAACTCAGGCCCTCCTGACTCCAGGGATGGTGCTTTATCCACTGTGCCACCTAGCTGTCCCATACACATTAGGTTTTAAATATCCCAATAAGTAAATATAAAATGTTGACAATGACATCTACCTTTCAGGGTTTCTTGTGAGGATCAAGGGAGGTGTTGGTAAGATGCTTAACTCAGTGCCTGGCACTTAGTAGGTGATTCATAATAAATGCTGCTTTTTTCCTTCAGCCAGCCTTGAAAAGCCAAATTGGTCAAATGGAAAGGAAGAACAAAAGCTCTCTGAAGAAAATAACTCCTTAAAAATTAGGATTGAGCAAATGGAAGCAAATGACTTTATGAGAAATCAAGAAACAATAAAGCCAAAACAAAGGAATGGAGAAATAAAAGACAATGTGAAATATTGCATTGGAAAAAAATGGCTTGGAAAATAGATCCAGGAGACATAATATGAAAGTTATTGGACTACCTGAAAGCCATCATCAAAAAAAAAAAAAAAAAAGAGCCTAGACATCATCTTCCATGAAATTGTCAGGGAAAATTGCCCTGATATTCTAGAACCAGAAGGTAAAATAGAAATCAAAAGAATCCACCAATCACCTCCTGAATAAGATGCTGAAATGAAAACTCCTAGGAATATTATAGTCAAATTCCAGAGCTCCCAGGTCAAGGAGAAAATATTGCAAGCAGCCAGAAAGAAACAATTCAAGTATTGTGGAGCCATAGTCAGGATGACACAAGATTTAGTAGCTTCTACATTAAAGGATCATAGGGCTTGGAATATGACATTCCAGAGGGCAAAGGAACTGGGATTACAACCAAAAATTACCTACCCAGCAAAACTGAGTATTATCCTTCAGGGGGAAAAATGGAATTCAATGAAAGAGAGAACTTTTAGGCTTTCTTGATGAAAAGACCTGAGCTGAATAGAAAATTTGACTTTCAAATAGAAGACTCTAGAGAAGCATAAGAAGGTAAACAGGAAAAAGAAATCATAAAAGATATTAAAAGATTAAACTGTTTACATTCCTACATGGGAAGATGATACTTGTAACTCATAAAGAACTTTCTCATTGTTAGGGTAGCTGGCTGGAGTGTATTTAGACAGAGGACACAGGTGTGAGTTGAATATGAAGAGATGATATCTTTAAAAAATAAAATTGGGAGTGAGAAAGAAATGCACTGGGAGAAAGGGAAGGGGAGAGGTGGAATGGGGGTAAAGTATCTCACATAAAAGAAGGAAGAAAAACCTTATTCATCGGAAGGGAAGATGGCGTAGGTATGGGGGAGTGAGTGAACTTTACTCTCATCAGAATTGGCTCAAAGAGGGAATAACATACATACTCAATAGGTCATAGTAATCTATCTTACACTACAGTAAAGTAGGAGGGGAAGGGGTTAAGGTGGAGGTGGTGATAGAAGGGAGGGCAGATTGGGGGAGGGGAGCAGTTAAAAGAAAAACACTTTTGAGTACGGAAAGGGTGAAAGGAGATAGAGAATAGAGTAAAAGACATGGGGAGGGAGTAGTATGGAGACGAATTCAGTAAGCAATAGTAACTGTGAAATGATGAGCAGGATGTTCTCAAAAAGACCTGGAAAGACACATGAGCTGATGCAAAGTGATATGTATTATACATAAAATAACAGCAATAATGCAAGATGGTCAGCTGTGAATGACTTATCTATCCTCAGCAATACAATGATCCAAGACAACTCTGAAGGACTTATAAAAAATGTGATCCATCTCTAGAGGAAGAACTCATGGTGTCTGAATAGAGATTGAAGCTTATTTTTATTTTAGTTTCTTTTTCTTAAGATTTTTTGTCTGTTTTCTTTTACAACTTGACTAATGTAGAAATGTTTTGCATGACTACACATGTATAAGTTACATTGAATGGCTTGTGTTCTTAAGGGAGTGGGGAGAGAGGGAGGAAGAGAAGTTGGAACACAAAGTTTTTTTTTTTTTTTATGAGATATTTTATTTTTTCCGTTACATGTAAAGATAGTTCTCAACTTTTGTTTATACATGCTTTACAATTTCAGATTTTTCTCCCTCCCTCCCCTCCCTCCCCCCTCCCCTAGACAGCAGGTAATCTGATATAGGTTATATCTATATATCTCTATACATATACATATATATATATACACACATATATATACACATAATAACATTAATCCTATTTCTGCATTAATCCTGTTACAAGAGAAAGAATCAGAGAGCAGTGATGCAAAACCTCAAAATAGAAAAAAAAACAACAGCACCCAAAACAAAAGAAATAATATGGTTCAATCAGCATCTATACTCCACAGTTCTTTCTTTCTTTTTTTTTCTTGGATTTGGAGATCCTCTTCTATCATGAGTTCCCTGGAACTCTTCTGTACCATTGCATTGGTGAGAAGAATATAGTCCATCACAGTAGGTCAACACTCAATGTTGATGATACTGTGTACAATGTTCTTCTGCTTCTCCTCATCTCACTCATCAGCCCACGCAAGACCCTCCAAGTTTCTCTGAACTCCTCCTGCTCATCATTTCTTGCAGCACAATAGTATTCCATTGTATTCATATACCACAACTTGTCCAGCCATTCCCCAATTGATGGGCACCCCCTCAACTTCCAATTCCTTGCTACCACGTAAAGAGCAGCTATAAATATTTTTGTACATGTGGGTCCCTTTCCCCCTTCCATGATTTCTTTGGGCAAAAGACCTAAAAGTGGGATTGCTGGGTCAAAGGGTATGCACAGCTTTATCACCCTTTGGGCATAATTCCAAATTGCTCTCCAGAATGGTTGGATCAGCTCACAGCTCCACCAACAATGCATTAGTGTTCCAATTTTCCCACAGCCTCTCCAACATTTATTATCTTCCTTTTTTGTCATTTTAGCCAATCTGATAGGTGTCAGGTGGTACCTCAGAGTTGTTTTAATTTGCATCTCTCTAATCATTAGAGATTTAGAGCATTTTTTCATATGGGAATAGATAGCTTTGGTTTCTTCATCAGAAAACTGCCTGTTCATATCCTTTGACCATTTCTCAATTGGGGAATGACTTGGATTCTTATAAATTTGATTTAATTCCCTATATATTTTAGAGATGAGGTCTTTATCAGAAGCACTGGCCTCAAAAATTGTTTCCCAGCTTTCTGCCTCCCTTCCAATTTTGGATGCATTGCTTCTGTTTGTACAAAAATTTTTTAATTTAATATAATCAAAATCATCCACTTTGCATTTTATAATATACTCTATCTCATGTTTGGTCAAAAACTGTTCTCCTTTCCAAAGATCTGATAGGTACACTATTCCTTTCTCTCCTAATTTACCTATGGTATCACCTCTTATGTCTAAATCATGTATCCATTTTGACCGTATTTTAGTATAAGGTGTAAGATGTTGGTCTAAGCCTAATTTCTGCCATACTATCTTCCAGTTTTCCCAGCAGTTTTTGTCAAATACTGAGTTCCTATCCCAGAAGCTGGAGTCTTTGGGTTTATCAAACACTACATTACTAGTGTCACTTACTACTGCATTTCCTGAGCCTAGCCTATTCCATTGATCTACCACTCTATTTTTTAGCCAGTACCAGATAGTTTTGATGACTGCCACTTTATAGTAAAGCTCCAGGTTTGGTACCACTAACCCACCTTCCTGTGAATTTTTTTTCATTATTTCCCTGGATATTCTTGATTTTTTGTTTTTCCAGATGAATTTTGTTATTATTTTTTCTAGCTGTATAAAATAATTTTAGGTAGCCTGATTGGTATGGCACTGAATAAGTAAATTAATTTAGGCCGTATTGTCATTTTTACTATATTAGCTCTGCCTATCCATGAGCAATTGATATCTTTCCAATTATTTAGATCTGATTTGATTTGTGTGAAGAGTGTTTGGTAGTTGTGTTCATAGAGTTCCTGGGTTTGTCTTGGCAAGTAGACTCCCAAGTATTTTATATTACCTACTGTTACTTTAAATGGAATTTCTCTTTCTATCTCTTGCTGCTGGACTTTGTTGGTCATGTATAGAAATGCTGATGATTTATGTGGATTTATTTTATATCCTGCTACTTTGCTAAAGTTGTTAATTGTTTCAAGTAATTTTTGGCTTGATTCTCGAGGATTCCTTAAGTATACCATCATATCATCTGCAAAGAGTGATAGTTTTGTTTCCTCCTTGCCTATTCTAATTCCTTTAATTCCTTTCTCTTCTCTGATTGCTAAAGCTAACATTTCTAGAACAATATTAAATAATAGGGGTGATAATGGACATCCCTGTTTCACCCCTGATCTTATTGGGAAGGCCTCTAATTTATCTCCATTGCATATAATACTTGCTGATGGCTTTAGGTAGATACTGTTTATTATTCTAAGGAAAGCTCCCCCTATTCCTAAACTCTCTAGTGTTTTTATTAGGAATGGGTGCTGTACTTTGTCAAAAGCTTTCTCTGCATCTATTGAGATAATCATATGATTTTGGTTGGTTTTCTTATTGATGTGGTTGATTATGTTAATAGTTTTCCTAATGTTGAACCAGCCCTACATTCCTGGTATAAATTCCACCTGGTCATAGTGTATTATCCTGGTGATCACTTGCTGTAATCTCCTTGCTAATATCCTATTTAAGATTTTAGCATCAATATTCATTAGGGAAATTGGTCTATAATTTTCTTTCTCTGTTTTTGCCTTGCCTGGTTTTGGTATCACCACCATATTTGTGTCATAAAACGAATTTGGTAGAACTCCTTCTTCACCTATTTTTCCAAATAATTTGTATAATATTGGAATTAATTGTTCTTTAAATGTTTGGTAAAATTCACCCATAAACCCATCTGGCCCTGGGGATTTTTTCTTAGGGAGTTCATTAATAGCTTGTTCAATTTCTTTTTCTAATATGGGTTTATTTAAGGATTTTATTTCCTCTTCAGTTAACCTGGGCAGTTTGTATTTTTGTAAATATTCATCCATTTCATTTAGATTGTCAAATTTATTGGCATACAGTTGGGCAAAATATTTCCTAATTATTGCTTTAATTTCCACTTCATTGGTGGTAACATCACCCTTTTCATTTTTGATACTGGTAATTTGGTTTTCTTCTTTCTTTTTTTTTAATCAAATTAACCAATATTTTATCTATTTTATTGGTTTTTTCATAAAACCAGCTCTTAGTTTTATTGATTAATTCTATAGTTTTTTTGCTTTCAATCTTATTGATTTCTCCTTTAATTTTCAGGATCTCTAATTTAGTGTCTAATTGGGGATTTCTAATTTGTTCTTTTTCTAGCTTTTTAAGTTGCATGCCCAATTCATTAATCTCCTCTTTCTCTTTCTTATTCATGTAAGCATTTAGAGCTATAAATTGTCCCCTAAGCACTGCTTTGGCTGCATCCCATAGATTTTGGTATGTTGTCTCATTATTGTCATTCTCTTGGATAAAGTTATTGATTGTTTCTATGATTTCTTGTTTGGCCCATTCATTCTTTAGAATGAAATTATTTAGCTTCCAATTGATTTTCATTCTACTTTTCCCTGGCTCTTTCTTACATGTAATTTTTATTGCATCATGATCTGAGAAGGATGCATTTACTATTTCTGCCTTTCTACATTTGACTAGGATGTTTTTGTGCCCTAATACATGGTCAATTTTTGAAAATGTGCCATGTACTGCTGAGAAAAAGGTATATTCCTTTCTATCTCCATTCAATTTTCTCCAGACATCTATCATGTCTAACTTTTCTAGTAATCTATTCACCTCTTTCACTTCTTTCTTATTTATTTTTTGGCTAGATTTATCTAATTCTGAGAGGGGGAGATTCAGATCCCCCACTAGTATAGTATTACTATCTAATTCCTCTTGTAACTCATTTAACTTCTCCTCTAAGAACTTGGATGCTATACCACTTGGCGCATACATATTCAATATTGATATTACTTCATTATCTATAGTACCTTTAAGTAAGATGTAATTTCCTTCCTTATCTCTTTTAATGAGATCTATTTTTGCCTGCACTTTGTCTGAGATAAGGATTGCTACCCCTGCCTTTTTTACTTTAGCTGAGGCATAATATATTCTGCTCCAGCCTTTTACCTTTACTCTGTGTGTATCTCTCTGCTTCAAATGTGTTTCTTGTAAACAGCATATTGTAGGGTTCTGGTTTTTAATCCACTCTGCAATTTGCTTCCACTTTATAGCAGAGTTCATCCCATTCACATTCACAGTTATTATTACTGACTGTCTATTCCCCTCCATTCTATTTACCCCCTTTGTACTTTTCCCCCCTTCTTTCACCCTATTCCTCCTCACCGACGTTTTACTTCTTACCCCTGCCTCCCCCAATCTGCCCTCCCTTTTTATCACCCCCCTCTCTTTTCTTTACCCTTTTCTCCCTTGCTTTTGTCCTCCCTTCTATCAGTCCCCCCCTTTCCCTTCCCCTTTTGTTTCCCTAAAGAATGAGTTAAGTTTCTTTATCCCAATGAACGTATATGTTATTCCCTCTTTGAGTCAAATCTAATGAGAATAGGGTTGAAACCATGTTCCCCCCTCCTTTCTTTCCCTCTATTATAATAGGTTTTTTTTCCACCTCTTCATATGATATAATTCATCCCATTCCACCTCCCCTTTCCTCTCCTCCCCATAGACTCCCTTTTTATCCCCTTAATTCTTTTGTATCATCACATCAAAGACAATTTATATTTATACCCTCTATATGAAGTCCTTCTCTCTGCCCAAATACATTTACAGTTCTTAAGAGTTATGAGTATTATCTTCCTGTGTAGGGATATAAACAGTTTAACCTAATAGGGTAACTTTTTTTTTCCCCTCTGTTTACCTTTTTAAACTTCTCTTGAGTCTTGTATGTTGAGATCAAATTTTCTACTCAGTTCTGGTCTTTTCACCAGGAAAGATTGAAAGTCCCCAATGTCATTAAATGTCCATCTTTTCCCCTGAAAGAAAATGCACATTTTTGCTGGGTAATAGATTCTTGGCTGCAATCCAATCTCCTTTGCCTTCCGGAATATCATATTCCAAGCCTTGCGGTCCTTTAATGTTGAAGCTGCCAGGTCCTGAGCAATCCTGACTGTGGCTCCATGATATTTAAATTGCTTCTTTCTGGCTGCTTGGAGTATTTTCTCCTTCACCTGATAATTCTGGAATTTGGCTACAATATTCCTTGGAGTTTTCCTTTTGGGGTCTCTTTCAGGAGGTGATCGGTGGATTCTCTCAATGATGATTTTATCCTCTGATTCTATGATATCAGGGCAGTTCTCCTTAATAATTTCCTGGAATATGGTATCTAGATTCTTTTTCTGGTCATGGCTTTCAGGCAGTCCAATGATTCTCAAATTGTCTCTCCTCGATCTGTTTTCCAGATCAGTTGTCTTTCCAATGAGGTATTTCACATTTTCTTCTATTTTTTCATTTTTTTTATTCTGCCTGACTGATTCTTGGTGTCTCATGGATTCCTTATCTTCCAACTGTCCCACTTTAATTTTTAAGGCATTGTTTTCTTCAGTGAGATTATGCACCTTTTTTTCCATTTGGCTAAGTGAATTTTTTAAGGTACTGTTTTCTTCAGTGAGATTATGCACCTTTTTTTCCATTTGGCTAAGTGAATTTTTTAAGGTATTGTTTTCTTCAGTGAGATTATGCACTTTTTTTTCCATTTGGCCAAATGAATTTTTTAAGGCTTTGTTTTCTTCAGCTTCCTTTTCCAAGCTGCTGATTCTTTTTTCATAGTTTTTTTGTTTTGCTTTCATTTCTCTCCCCATTTTTTCTTCTACCTCTTGCAATTGATTTTTAAAATCCTTTTTGAGCTCTTCCAGGAAGGCTTTTTGTTCTTGCGACCAATTCACCTTCCCTTGTGAGGCTTCAGATGTAGCCAATTTGAGGCTATTGTCCTCATCTGAGTTTGTGTTGGCTTCTTCCCTATTGATACAGAAGCTCTCAATGGAGAGGGCTCTTTTTTGCTTCTTACTCATTATTGCAGCCTATTTATTTATTCTTTAAGTTGAGGTCTGCTCTGGGGGCACCAGGGTCCCTGTTTTGGGCTTCTTGTGCAGGTGTATAGGTGCTGTGTGACCGGGCTTTTACTCTGAGGCCTTTATGGTGTGTGGAGATCCGCCGCCCTGCACTTCCTGTCTGATTGTGCTCGGCCAGCCAGGCGCCAGACCCCGGCGTCTGATCCCGCCGTTCGTGGCCCTCTCGGCCGGTGCAGGTAGGTTTTTCCACTGTCCTTCTTGGCCACCAGATTTTTGAACCAGGTTCCATGAGCCTCAGTTGTTCGGCTGTGGCCCGCAGCTCCTGCTGACTTGCCCCAAATCCCTCGGCGCTGGGTTGCTGCCCTGCGCTGGGCCTCCCTTTTGCCCGAGTCAGACCGACCTTTTCCTGAAGTCTTCTAAATTATCTCTGGTTGGAGGACTGTGTCTCTCTGTCTCTTTGCAGGTTCTGTAGTTTCAGAATTCGTCCAGAGGCTTGATTTAATGTTCGTTTTGAGGGAACAGAAGGAGAGCTCAGGCAGCTTGCTGCTTCCTCTCCGCCATCTTGGCTCCGCCCTCCGGAACACAAAGTTTTTAAAATGGACATTAAAATTTTTTTTACATGTAATTTGGGGAAAAATACAATTCTAAGTAAATGGAAAATAAAAAGAATAAAACAATTAGCACTATGAATTCCCAAACTGGAGACCTATGGAGAATTTTTTTTTTTTTTAATAACTTAGGAGGGGAGAAGAAGGGAGTAGCAAGGTCTGGTCATGAGAAACCAGCCTCCTTCAGTAATTTGAGCTGAGCAGAACCACTTCATTCTGGTTGTT
Organism: Dromiciops gliroides; assembly: GCF_019393635.1. Taxonomy (NCBI): domain Eukaryota; kingdom Metazoa; phylum Chordata; class Mammalia; order Microbiotheria; family Microbiotheriidae; genus Dromiciops; species Dromiciops gliroides. Next base: position 763,958,534 of record NC_057861.1, read on the forward strand.
TTTACCGTCTTGCTATAAACCGTAAGAGAAGGGTCAGAAATGTCAAAGGGGCAACCTGGTTCCATCTGGTTTTATTCATCAGGAAAGATTCTGAGGTGGGGCTGGAGTTGGGCATGGGGGGCTTAAGGTGTTGCATAGCTCACCCTAATTTCATTATCCCAATAGTAGGAATATAAGGACCTTAATGGAATTTTGATACTGTCAGGATGAATAGAGGTTTAGGCAGCCCATATTATAATAGTATTAACAGGGGGCAGCTAGGTGGTGCAGTAAGCATTGGCCCCGAATTCAGGAGGACCTGAGTTCAAATGTGACCTCAGACACTTGACACTTACTAGCTGTGTGACCCTGGGCAAGTCACATTACCTTCATTGCCCTGCAAAACAAACAAAGAAAACTCAACAAAAACAAAACCAGAACAAATGAACAAAAAACCTCCCAAATATAATAGGTATGAACTTTTCTCTCATGACATCAACAGTTATATGAACAGTTTTGTCTAGGCTAGAAGAGCCTGGTGTGCTATGGCCAATGAGGTTACAAAGAGTTGGACAGTACTGAACAATGAATTGAATAGTTCCAATAACTTACTATTTCCTCTGAATCCTATCAAACAAGGCAGGTACTAGGAGCTTAACAAATCCTAATGAAATAACAGACTCATAGAGAGGATATGGTTTTCTTTGTTTTCATACAAATCACTTTAAGCATCTTCTTTTTAAAACAATCACCTTTTCTGTGCTTTTTATTCTGTCTCAGGCTCTTAGCTGATCTTACCCCAAACTCTCTGCTTGTCCAGTAGCTCAGGAGGGGAGAATATCCATGTGTGTGTGTGTGTGTGTGTGTGTGTGTGTGTGTGAGATCTGTGGAACTGAAGGACACTGGTGTCAACCTCCTACTGATGATGTGGGTCACACTTGTGAGCGTGTGCCTGCCTGGCTGCAGCCTGTGATGCCTTTCCAAGATTTCACCAGAAAGGACCCGGACAATTGTAGCAACAGGATCCAATAAGGGAATGTATATAAGGTGCATATAACCAGCCCCAGCCCCTTTTCCAGTCTTCTTACACCTCATATCACTCTCCTCCTCCTCCTCTCTGACCCAGGGTCACTGGCCTCCTGGCTGATCCTTGACCAAGACCCTTCCTCTCCTGACTCTGTGCCCTTCCAGTGGTGGTCTCCATGCTGGGAATGTTCTCCCCACTCACCTCAGGCTTTCTTCAAGTCTCAGCTAAAATCTCACCTTCTGAAACCAAAAAAGTGTTTCCCTGTCTCTGAAACTCTCAGAGTACCTCCCTTCTACACTGTGTAGAGCTTGTTTAGACACAGCTGCTAATGTGTTGTCTCCCCATTAGACTGGGAGCTCCCTGAGGGTAGCTTTGTACCCGCTGAAGTTTTGAACTATGCCTGGCACAGAATTGCCACTTTCCAAATGCTTATTGACTGGCCCAAAGAACTGGTAAAGGAGAGGGCCTCATAGAGAGCTGGGAAGCTTGTGTGACCTGAGGCAGAAGGACATGAGCAGCAGCAGCAGGACAATCTCTGTTTGATGAACACACTGCAGAGGACAAGACCTGGGAAGGCTTCAGGGCTCTGCTCCAAGCATGTGCAGACAAGACTCAGGTGGAAAGGGGTTTTCTGGACTCTCAGCTGCTACAAGGGAGAGCTTGGCCAAAGAACCAAATAGGAGGGGGAGAAGTTGTAGGTAGGGGAGGGGGTGCTAGGAGGCACAAAGAGCAAAGACTTGATGCCTATGGAAGAGAGACTAGTGAGTGAAGTGGTTGTCCTTGTGAGGCAGTTGTAATGAGGAGGAGGGGAAGAGACCAAAGTGCTGATGAATCAGTTGAAAAGATAGAAGAGAGGAGTGCAGTGTGATGATTACTGTATTAAATCTCATGCCTATTTTTGTAAGCCAATGATCCACAGGTGAGAGAGATTGCCAGCTTCAGAAAATCCTCCATGTCAACGGAAATAGCCTCAAGGGCTGATGTTGGTCAAGTCTGTGGCTGGACTACACTGACTTGGGGTGGGTGGGGGGATCTGCAGCTCCTATAGGTCATTCCCTCTGTCTTGAGACTACCTGGCTGGGTCAAGCCTTGGTTTTTTACAGGCTGAGCTAGGGAAGGAGAAGGATGCTGGAGGGGGAAACAGCTTTCTCCTTGCTTGCCTACAGGTATTTATGGGGGTTGGGGGGGTGGGGAGACACACACACACACAGAAGGATAAATAGAAATAGGGGGAAAATAGAGTGGCAGTAAATACATACTAATTATAACAGTGAATATGAATGGTATGAACTCTCCCAGAAAATGGAAATAGCATAGTGGATGAAAAAACAGAATCTTACAAAATATTGTTTTAGAAGAAAGACATTTCAAGTTAGCGATGGTGACCTGGGGCATTTGGGTTCTGATTGGGAGTCTGGATAAGATTTAGGAGCAGGGAACTCAAGCAGTGACTAGGCTGAGGAGGGAGGCTGGTTCTTGATGGTCACAGAGGATGCTCACCAGGAGGTCAGAAGGGGAGAATGAGAACCAATGGAAAGAGAAGCCAGTACAAGTCCGGTGCCTTATAGGATCCACACCTACCTGGGACCTGCACCCTCCTAGACAGTAGTGATCTCAGCTCCCTAGGGCTCCTCTTTAAAGACATCATACTGTGGGTGGGTCCTCTCTGCCCTACAAGCCCCACCTTGTCAAGCCCTTGAATCCCCAGGATGGGCCCTTTTCTCCTATGGGACCTCTGGGCAAGGACCTCAGGACCCTGCTCTTCATCTCAGGGAATTCCCCAACCCTCTTTCCAGTGTTCTTATACTTCCCTCCCCTCCACTTTCTCTCTGACCCAGTGACCCTGGTCTCCTTGCTGATCCTTGGTCAAGACTCTCCATATCCTGACTCTGTGCCTTTCTAATGACTACCTCCCGTTCCGGGAATAGTCTCCCTTCTCACCTGGGCTTCCTGGATTCACTCTTCTCAGCTACCATCTCACTTTCTGAAAGAAGCTTCTCCTGGTCCCTAAAAGGGCTAAAGCGTTTCCTCTGAGAGTCCTAGACTCTGTTCTCTACAGACTCCTCCCAGACCTCCACACTTCACCACAGGGCTGAACTCCACCTGGGCCACTACCAACCAGGTTATCTCTGGAAGCTCTGTTTCCCCGACCCGTTCCTCTACCTCCCTCCCTTTCACCCTTCTCTGGGTCTCAAACCCTCCTCCTTCTAAGCGGAAAGACTGCCTTGATCAAACTTGGGCAGCAAAGTAACAGAAAGTATTGAGCCCCATACTTTGAGGTGCTGGTAGCAAAGGACACAGTTCTTTTTGTAAATGTCATTCCAGACTGGATGGGACTGAGTTTGTCATTAGAGTTAAACTCTAATATGCTATCATTGAAAGTCACTTGTGTTTTCTTATTAGAATAATTGTGATGTTTGACATTATACATAGGTAGGTCATACCTTAATGCAATATAGGCTTAAATTTTGACATAAAGGTGATTAATAGAAATTGTAATAAGAATTTATCTGCCCTGGGAAAAAATAAAAGTAATTGGATCGAAATGATGCTATACTGGCCTCTGAATACAATTATTCTAGAGTGTCAAGTTGATAGATGCATGAAATGATTGTCTATGAAATAATTTGTAAATGCATTCAACTGAATCAATGTCATTTGGCCGCCAATAATTTTATTTCATGTTTTAAATGCATAATATCATTTTTATGATTATCTTTAATTTTTCTTATACTGGGTCTTTTTCTTAATCATAAAATTTTTAAAAAATTATTTTCTAGTTACATGTAGAGATAGTTTTCAACATTTGTTTTTGTAAGATTTCTAGTTTCAAATTTTTCTCCCTTACCCCCCTCCCTCCTTCCTCCCCAAGACAGAAAGCAATCTGATATAGATCATCTATGCACAATCACATTATGTCTTTTTAGAAACTATTGTCTAATTAAAAATGATTTGTAGAGGTTGGTACAATTATTTTTATTGTTTGGTCATCCAGTAACGTTTGACTCTCTGTGATCCTGTGGATCAGAGCACACCAGGCCCTTGTATCCTCCATCTCCCATGCTTCTGTGACACTATCTTATCCTCTGTCATCCCTGTCTTTGAATTTTTGAAACAAAACATGCATTTCCATAACACAGGGGTGTTAGGAAAATTTTTAAGTCCGACGGAAGAACAAAAACAACAAAGTTTCCAGGCTGAAGCAAATAGGTTTATTGAGAGAGGTTTAGTCCCCCAACAAATCCAATAGGTTTATTGAGAGGGTTTTAGCCTCCCAATAAATCTGGTCATCCAGGCATTGGGCCTGAAAGACCCAGAATTACAAAATTCACAGGTTTATATACCCTTCCAAAGTTACACTTGTACAGTATTATATCATTAGTTGTACTTCTAAAATTAAAACATATTCTTAGGAAATATGAGGAACTACCTAAATGACTATAAATGACAGCATTATGATAACAATAGGGTGGGTCATTGTCAGGTCACTGGTCAGCAACGTGAACTCTTTATAGTGTACAAAAATTAATTATTAATAACTATAACTAACCTGGAAAATTATATATAATTGGATTTATGAAAAATTATGTTTATATGAAGAATGATAAATTTAGAAAAATTGTAATTGGGCCGTAAGTCCCTTCGTGGTCGCCATTCAAATGTAAAATTTTTTTGATGACTAGGGCTAATTTTAGGGGGACTAAACTATTGATGACTAAACAGGGGACTTTTGACTATTTGGCTATCTGACTTCATTAATTTAATGTGGGCCGTTTGTAAAGTTCCACCACACTGCTCCACTCCCAAAATGATAAAGTAAAGATTAAAATAATCAAAGCAGAGTTTATTTATGAGATACTATTTCAAATTGGGAATACAGGGAAATAAAGTACAACCTGACTGCTTTCCTGTGGTCTCTTTCACACCTGCTGTGCTTCGAACTTCTTGAATACAATAAGGGCCTTAGCCACTTCCGGCCTCAGGGTACGTTACACTTTCCCTGGTTTGTCTTAAGGCCTGTAACCTTGTCAGACCCGTTTCTCCTTTTCCGAACCGCACTCTCCTCAGTCCTTGTCCGGGCTCCCCTCTAGTCAGCCCCTCTTCTTAATCTTGTCTCTCTATCTAGTCCATCCTCACCCCTTCTTTAGTCTGTCTTCCCTCCCCTGTCTCACTCCCAGGTCTATATATACCTTTTCTTCTCTCCACTCAAATCTCGGGGCTTCCTTCGACCCCACAGACCAAGCTAATCCGCCAGCCAGGGCTGCAGCTGGGGGGGGGTGGGGGGGTGGGGGGGTGGGGGGGGTGCCTCACAGGCTATCTTTCAGATAGCTCCGCTCAGGTCGGAGGAAGCTGGGGGCGTTTCCCCCCCCCCCCTGTCTGACCTGGCGTCTTGTATAGCCCACAGGGCTTTTTCTCCTCAGCTGAAGATGAGGAGGAGGGGGAGAGACCCTGAGGGCTTTCTAATCTCAGCCTAAAGGTAGGGTCCCCAAATCAAAATAAATTTCCACAATAGAAAAGTATGTCACTCGTGATTATTAAAATATAGCATTGCTGACTACTAGATCTTGTGATATTACCTAATGCTTGACATTGGAAAATTAGGAAATATGAGAAAAGACTTAACCTTCTGACCTTATGTAATCTATATTAAATAGAATAAATCAAAATTTTTTAGTTAATATATTGATTATTATCTTAAATCACTTATAACTATGGTAAATCTCTTATAACTAAGGGATGGGGAAAATCTCACTCACAGGGGAAAAAAGGATGTTTGTACATGAGACTGCAAACCTATTATGTACATCTTGCTATTCCTTTTAAATACATAAAAAAGTTATCATGTCAATTTCTTTTTTCCTTTTTATCTTCCCTTCTATCCCCCACCTCCAACTGAGAAAGGGCTACCATTAGATGCAAACATTGCAAAATTGTTGGATAGATATGTCTATTGATCAGGTTTTTACCTAGATGCAGATATGTGATGAAGGAAAATTTTCTGAGAGACAGAGTTTCTCGTAACTAATCAATTTCATAATCAGTCTAGCATATAATTATTAAATTGATTGTCATAGGTCTCCCTTGGCACCCAAAAGACCAACTTAGAATGCTTAAAAGGCTTTAGAAAAGGGGGTGCCTCTGAGGGAAGAAATCATCTTTGGTCTACCATTAATGAGAAAGAATATCATAAGAGGTGGATTTTTTTTAATGAGGCACAAGGGGGCATTACTCCAATCATGTCAGCACTCTTCTAGACATTCTAACCCCAGTGATCCATAAAAAAGAATCTATTCTCCACTAAGTCATACCTGGTAGGGTTAGAGCAAGAATTCCACATAGAGTAGATGGTCTGGGTGGGGTGAATTCTTGGAACAAACATTTTATTTTATCTTCCAGTTACATGTAAGGGTAGTTTTCAACATTAATTTTCATAAGATTTAAAGTTCCAAATTTTTCTCCCGCCTTTCCTCCCTTTCCTCCCTCCTCCACAAGATCACAACCAGGCTATATATGTACAATCCACAAAGGTTCTTTTTGTAAGTTCTTTCTATAGGGGTGCATAGTAAGCTTCCTCATTAGTTCCTTGGGATTGTCTTGGATCATTGCACTGCTGAGAGTAAAGTCATTCACAATTGCTCATTGAACAATCCTGCTGTCACTATGCACAATGTCCTCCCAGCTCTGCTCACTTCACTATGCATTGATGTTCATTAGTCTTTCCAGGTTTTTCGGGATCATCCTGTTTGTCATTTCCTGTAGCACAAGACCATTCCACTATAATCATATAGCACAGCTTTTCCCATCATTCCTCAATTGATGGACATTCCCTTGATTCTCAATTCTTAGCCTCCACAAAGAATTGCTATAAATATTTTTTGTACAATTTCCCCCCTTTTCTCTTTTTCATGATTACTATTGTTAACTGTTTCCCTTCCATCCTATTCCCTTCCCCCATGATATTTATTCTATTATCCATCTTCTTTCATCCTATCACTCTTCAAAAGGGATTTCCTTCTGTCTGTCCCCTCCCCCACTCTGCCCTTCCTTCTTTTGCTCTTCTCTCTTTATCTCCTTCCCCTCCTATTTCCTGCAGGGTTAGAGAGATTACTCCACCCAATTTAGTGTGTACATTATTCCCTCCTTGAGCCAATTCTAATGAGATTGAGGTCTTTGAGTTAATTCTGATGAGTTTTAGGCTCATTTACTGCCCAGATTAAAAAGATTACTCCACCCAGTTGGGTGTGTCTGTTAGTCCCTCCTTGAGGCAGCTCTGATGAGTTTAAGGTCTTTGAGCCTTTTCTGATGAGTGTAAAATTCATTTACTGCCCTGCTCCTCTCCCATCTCTTCCCCTGGGTGGGGTGAATTCTTTAGGCAAGGTCAGAAATGTCCTTGAGAGACCAGGCTTTGAATATCCAGACAAAACAGAGAGGATCTTTGGGTCCCATATATGAGTCATTATAATAGCAAAATAATCATTTTTCTCAAATAGTGCTTTTGTGGTTAATTTGGGTATTTATGATAGTCAAAATGACTTAATCACTCAAAGTTGTTCATGAAACAACATTGTTGTCACTGTATACAACATTCTCTTGGTTCTGCTCATTTTGCTCTTCATTTATTTGTGCAAATCTATGTTTTTTCCAAAATCAACAAGCTCATCATTCCTTATAGCAAAGTGGTATTCCATCACAATGATATGTTACAACTTGTTCAGTCATTCCCCAGTTGACAGCATCTCTGCAACTTCCAATTCTTATCCAGCACAAGGAGAATTGTTATAAATATTTTAGAACATAGAGGTTCTTTTCCTTTTTCTCAAATCATGTTTGGAAAGAGCTAGTAGTAGTATTGCTAGGTCAAAGGTTATAGGCAGTATAATAATCCTTTGGGCATAATTGCTCTCCAGTGTGGATTCTCTGATTTAGAGCAATAGTGTCTCTCCATGTAAAAGCCTTTCCACATTTCCTGATGGCCCAGGGCTGATAACAGGCCCTAGTCTCTACCTCAGTCCCTGTACTCTCTCTCCTAGTTGTGAAATTCACATTCAGGCCTCAGTCCTGTTTCTGTCCCTTTCTGGCACTCAATCACGTCTAAGTAGTCACCTTTGTCAGGTCCTAACCCTGACAGAACTTGAGAAGACCCAATACTGAAGGTCTCAGAGGCTTCTTTCTGGCTCCTGAAGGATCTCATGCTCTGGGATACCTGCTAGTCTCTACCTCCCTACACTGACCAACAATTTTCCAAGAATGGGACAGAGATTCAGGAGTCAGAAAAGGGACTTGGGCTGATGATTTATTCAAAGCTTAACCTTTTATGACTTCCAAGGAAGGCAGTAGCCTTCACTCCTACTCACGTGTTACTGAATGAGGGAGAGAAAATCATGAAACCAGGATGCCTGGGTCCTTTACACATCTAGGCTCCTTGCTCTCAGCTGGGCCCTCACTGTGGCAAGGCCCTTTTAGGGACCAGGAGAAGCTTCTGAGGTGGTACCTCAGAATAGTTTTAATTTAAACTTCTCCAATCAATAGTGATTGAGAACATGTTTCCATATGGCTGTAGAGAGTTTTAATTTCATTGTATGAAAACAGCTTTTTCATATCCTTTGATCATTTCTCAATTGGGGAATGACTTGTATTCTTATATATTTTATTCAGTTTTCTATACATTTTGGGTATGAGGCCTTTAAAACAGTTTGCCAGCTTTTTGCTTTCCTTCTAATCTTGTTTGCACTGGTTTTGTTTGTGTAAAACCTTTTTAATTTAATGTAGTCAAAATGATCCACTCTGCACTTCATAATGTTCTCTATCTCATCTTTGGTCATAAATTTTTCCCTCTCCACAGTTCTGACAAGGAAACTATTCTTTCCTTTTCTAATTTACCTATGATATCACCCTTTATGTCTAGATCTTGTATTCATTTTGACTTTACTTTGGTGTATGGTGTAAGATGTTGGTCTAGGCCTAGTTTCTGCCATACTATTTTCCAGTTTTCAGAACATTTTGTCAAATAGTGAGTTCTTATCCTGGAGGCAAGAGTCTTTGGGTTTATCAAATAGGAGATTGTTATATTCATCTATTGCTGTGTTTTGTGTGCCTAACCTATTCCACTGATCCTCCTCTCTATTCCTTAGCCAGTACCAAATAGTTTTGATGATTGCTGCTTTATAATATAGTTTTAAATCTGGTACTGCTTGTGGAAACTTATTTTGATTTGGGGACCCTGCCTTTGTGCTGAGATTAAAAAGCCTTAGGCCCTCAGGATTTTTTTATGTGAAAGAGGGGCTAGGGCCCCTCCTCCTCTGCTTCAGCTAGAGGGAGGCCTCTGAGCCAAGCTAAACTGTACAGATGATAACCCCAAGCCACAGGTGTGGCACGGCGCAGCCCCGTTCACACAGTGGAAAGGCCCATAAAAACCCTCAGGGACGCTGGGGTTTGCTTTGCCCAGCCCCAGCTGTGGGCTCACGAAGCATGGGGCTCAGCTGGCCCTGGGGGCAGCGAGCCCGGGTTTCACCTGGGAGAACAAGGTTAATTAGGAGAGGACAGTACAAGGAGAGAGGCCAGAAGATTAAGAGAACAGCAGATGGTACAAGGAGGTTGGAGAAGACAGTAAGAGAGGAGACAGACAGAGGAAGGAGTGATACAGAGTAATGGGCTTTTCAGGGGTTCATTTCTAAGGTAATGAAAGAGAAGTTAAAGAGTGAAGCAGGGGGCTATTCAGTGGGCATGGTCAGCACAGGGAGACTGGAAGAATAAGAGAACAGAAGGGGGGCTCCGGAGGATAGAGAAAGGAAAGATGCTGAAGGGGGTGGACAAGAGAAGGACTCTGTAAAAAGAGTATGGAGCAGGGGGGCTTTTCTGTGAGGAGAACGCTAGAAGGTCTGTTGGTATGCAGGAGGAGGCTAAAAAAGTTCCAGGCACGGCAGGTGGAAAGAGACGCACCAGAAAGCAGTCAGGGTGTACATTTTATTTCCCTGTATTCTTAAATTTAAATTGTATCTCATAAATAAACCCTCTACTGTTGAAATGGAAGAGGCTTCTTAATCTTTTGCTTATCAATTTGGGAGGAGCAATTGTGGTGGAATTTTATAAATGGCCCATATTAAATTAATAGCAGTCAGATAGTGAGCCAGTCCTAAATCCCCAGATTAGGTACAACAGTCAGATTAATCCTCCAGTTAAATTAGTAGTTTAAAATATTTCTTACAATTGAATGGCACCCCAGATGGGACTTATGGCCCAATTATATTTTTTCTAAAATTATAATTTTTCTTATAAATTTTTTCATATAAGTACAGTTATATAATTTTTCCAGATTAGTTATGGTTAAGTTAATAATTTTTTTCCAGCTAGACCACCTTCCTTAGCATTTTTTCCCATTAATTCCCTTGATATTCTTGACCTTTTGTGCTTTCATATGAATTTTTTTCCTAGCTTTATGAAATACTTTTTTTTGGTAGTTTGAAAGTGCAACACACTTATGCTAAAAATATAATGAAAAGTATAGAGTTGGTGGGACCATTTTCAGTATCATAAAAACATATATCTGAAATTAAAAGTATCATATGAAATAGGGTTATGTTAGGATCTTTTCTAAGAAATGCAGAGGTGAAGCAAGGATGGTTATTCTCCCCCCCCTTTTGAAAACACTAGCAATAGCAATAAGAGAAAGGAAGTAAAGGCATAAAGACAGGTAAAGAGCTTAAATTATCCCTGTTCACTGATGATATGATGGTTTACTGGGAAAAACCCAGGCAATCAACAAAGTATCAAAAAGACAATTAATAGCTTAAGCAATGTTACAAGTTACAAAACGAATGTTCAAAAGTTACAAAGCATTTCTAGATAATAATAACAAATGACATAATTGAAGTAATAATTGAAAGAGAAATCCTATTCTGAATGAGTAAAATATGCAAAGGATATCTGGGGATCAATCTCCCAGAGCACACAAATGAGTTGCATAGATTCAATTACAAAGGAATCTCCAAAGAAATGAAGGCTAACCTAAAAGCTCAAAGAATATTGAGTGTTCATGGCTAGGTTCTCTCAATATAAGAAAAATGACAGTACCCAAAACCATTTACAGTTTTAATGTTATGTTAATGTCATGAGTGAAATTTTATAAAAAGGGTCATCTTGGGGGAGACCTTAGTCCACATCAAGCCTCAAACACTAAATAGCTGTGCAACTCTGGGCAAAATCCTTAATATCTGTCTCAGTTTTCTCAACTTATGGAACCAAGGATAATGTCTCTGGGGTTGGCAGAATGAGAGGGAGCAATGCACTCATAACAGGTCTGGACAATGCACCCTAGTGAATCTTTTTTTTTTAAAGTAATAAACATTTTTATTTATAGTTTTGAGTTCCAATTTTTATCCCTCCTTCCCTCACTCTTCTATCCCCTTCCCCTCTTCCTGAGGTGGTAAGCAATCAGATATGGGTTATACATATATGACTGTGTAAAACATTACCCTTTTAGTAATTTTGATTTAAAAAAATAAAAGTGAAAAATAGCATGCTTCAGTTTGTTCCATCAATATCAGTTATTTTTCTGGAGGTGGATAATGTTTCATCAATAATAGTCCTTTGGGATTGTCTGGGATTATTGTATTGCTGAGAATAGTTGTCTTTCACAGTTCTTCATCAAACAATATTGTTGTCTCTGTGCACAAAGTTCTCTTGGTTCTGCTCAGTTCACTATACATAAGTTCATACAAGTCTTTCCAGGCCTTTCTGAAATCATCCTGTGCTTGTAATTTCTTATAGTGTAATAATAGAGAATGCTATCCCTAACCGATGAGGGACTGAGAGACATAACTGATTTTGTCAGCACTCTCCTAGATCATGTCACCTCCAGCAATCTATGCAAAGCATTTATTTTTCACCTAGTCCTACCTGGTGAGGCTAGAGTAAGAATTCCACCTAGATAAGATGGTGTGGGTGGGGTGAATTCTTTGGGCAACATCAGCAATGTCCTTGAGAAAAAACGTTTTGAATAGTTAAGCAAAAATGAAAGGATATTTGGGTCCTGTATATAAAAATCATTATTAATGTAATAACAAAATAATCTTTTTCTCAAATATTGTCTTCATGGTCTTTGTAGTCAATTTGGATATTTATAACAGTCAAAATGACTTAACAGATTTGCTATATACAACATTCTCGTAGTTGTGCTTATTTTCTTCCTCATTATTTTTTGCAAATTTTTCCATGTTTTCCAAAACCCAAACTCATTATTTCTTTTTTTAAAAATTTTTTTGTTGGGGGCAGCTAGGTGGCACAGTGGATAAAGCACTGGCCCTGGATTCAGGAGTACTTGAGTTCAAATTCAGCCTCAAACACTTGATACTTACTAGCTGTGTGACCCTGGGCAAGTCACTTAACCCCAATTGCCCCGAAAAAAAAATGTGTGGGGCAATGAGGGTTAAGTGACTTGCCCAGGGTCACACAGAAGCTCATTATTTTTTATAGCACAGTGGTATTCCTTCTTCACAATCATATATTACAATTTACCCAACCATTCCCCAATTGATAGTACCTCTGAAATTTCCAGTTCTTTTCTAGCACAAAGAGTTGCTATCAATATTTTAGAACATATAGAATCTTTTCCTTTTTCACAAATCATGTTTGCAAAGAGATAGTATAGTGATATTGCTGGGTCAAAGGTTATAGGCAGTTTAATAATTCTTTAGGCATAATTGCTCTCAATGTGGATTCTTTGATGTAGAGCAACAGTATCTCTCCATGTAAAAATCTTTCCATATTGATTACATTCATATGGTTTCTTGCCAGTATAGATTCTCTGATGCTGAGCAAGAGTGTCTCACTGGGTAAAACTCTTTCCACTGTAAGAAAAATTAATTATTAATAAATGTATCTAATTTGAAAAAATATAACTGGACTTATATGAAAAATTATGATTATACGAAAAATTCTAAGTTTAGAAAAATTATAATTGGGCCATAAGTCCCTTCGCAGCTGCCATTCAAATGTAGAAATATTTTAAATGACTAGGCCTAATTTGGGGGGCCTAAAGCTGATTGGGGTACTTAATCTGGAGATTTTGGATTAACTGGCTATCTGACTGCTATTAATTTAATGTGGGCCATTTATAAAGTTCCACCACACTGCTCCACTCCCAAAATTGATAAGCTAAAGATTAAGAAGCCTCTTAACTAAATAATCAAAGCGGAGTTTATTTTATGAGATACAATTTAAAATTATGAATACAGGGAAATAAAATATACAACCTGACTGTATTCCTGCAGTCTCTTCCCACCTTTTGCATCTGGAACTTTTTTAATACAATAAGGGCTGTTGCTGCCTCTTGCCTTTGGGTATGTTCCACTTTCACTACTCAGGTCCTTTATTCTAATTCCCAGCCCCTTTCACTTTGTCTGTCCCCCTGCTTCTAACTTTCTTCTCCTTACTGCCATTGCTGAACCCCTGTGTTTCTCTCTCACTGACCTCTCCTTCCATTCTCCTTGTGCTCCAGTGTCCTTCTCTGTTCTGTTTGTCTCGCCCAGCCCCCTGCTGTCTCTAGTCTCTGGAGTTCTCCTTAATCTTGTCCTTCGGCCTCCCCTACTGTTCTCCTAATCTTGTCAGTCCCCCCTTCCTCCTGGTCCTTCAGCCTCCCTTTGCCATCTGACTCCCAGGTCTATATATATATCTTACTTCTCTCCACTTAAATCTCGGGGCTTTTTTTTTTTTGGCATCCCCATACACACCAAGCTAATCCACCAGCCAGGGCTGTGGCTGGTGGGGAGGCGGGGACGCTCAGGTGTCTGGTGAGTGCCATACCCAGGGCTCCAGGGGCCCGTGCCCCTGCTGCACACCTGGGACCTCGGCATGGGCTATGCTGGAGCCCAGCCTGGACGAGCCTGGGATCTCTTGAATATATCTGCTCAGGGAGGAGGGAGCTGGGGTTCCCTCCCCCCAGCTGTCTGACCTGGCATCTTGTACAGCCCATAGGGCTTTGTGGCTCAGCTGAAGCAGAGGGGGAGGGGCACCGGCCCCTCCCACACAGAAGAGACCCTGAGGGCCTAAGGCTTTCTAATCTCAGCCCAAAGGTAGGGTCCCCAAATTAAAATAAATTTCCACACCACATTCATATGGTTTCTCTCTTGAGTGGATTCTCTCATGTTGAGTAGTATGGGGGTTCTGTGTAAAAGTCTTTCCACATCAATTACCTTCATAAGGTTTCTCCAAAGTGTGGATTCTCTGATGTTGAATAAGAGTGTTTCTTTATAAAAGCCTTTCTACATTGTTTACATTCATAAAGTTTCTCTCTAGTGTGGATTCTCTGATGTACAGTAAGACTAGATTTCTGTGTAAAAGCCTTCCCATATCAATTACATTCATACGGTTTCTTTCCAGTGTGAATTCTCTGATGCACATTAAGACCAAACCTCCTTGTAAAAAACTTTCCACACTGATTACATTCATAAGGTTTCTCTCCAGTGTGGATTCTTTGATGCATATTAAGACTGGACCTCAGTGTAAATGTTTTTCCACATTGATTACATTCATAAGGTTTCTCTCCAGTATGGATCTTACAATGTGCAGCAAGACTCTTTTGAAAGCCTTTCCACACTGATTACATTAATAAGCTTTCTCTCCAGTATGAAATCTCTGATGGGCAGCAATATTGGAGCTGGATCTGAAGGTCTTTTCACATTGACTACAGTCATACAGTTTCTCTCCAGTGTGGATTCTCTGATGCACATTTAATTTAAACTTTATTGTCATGTCAAGATAATGGAATGTGGTAGATGAGGGAGTAACGATTGGAATGACACCACCTGCTGGAGACTTACTGTAGAAGAGTTCCACCCATGAAGCGAAGGTCTTTGAGGGCAACACCAGGAGTCTTTTCTTTAAAAAAGGAAGTGACGCAGGCTAGTGGGAGGAGGAAGGAAGAGACTGGCGCTCAGTCTTGCGCTCTTTCCTCTGGACTCTGGTGGAGAGCGGAGCTAGAAATGTGCTCTCCCTTTAATTGATAGGAATCTAGGCCTTTCTCTCTCTCTTTACCAAATTCTTATTCTCCTTAATAAATGCTTAAAAGTCTAACTCTTGCTAAAGCTTATAATTTATTGGCGACCACTCATTAGATATTTTAGACAGTTTAGCTAGAATTTTAACCCTTAACAAGGGGTTCACCTTGAGATTGATTTAAACTGACTGCTGACTGGTGCATTAGAGTGTAAGCACATTTGACTGGTACTTAAGAGTACTTAAGAAGCCAAAGACTTTGAAATTTACATCGAGTCCAGTGAACTAATGAATCTGAATGACACTGGCCAATCAGCTTGAGGAACCTCCCATTTCTGGGAGGGGAACATGAAGCAGGAAGCAGATCCTGGGGAGAGGCTTCTTCCTCTTTTAGTGCAAGACTTGGGCATGGTGGCAGAGGACTTCAGATGTGAGAGGTTTAGGAAGGTGAGGATTTCCAGGCTATAAGAAATCTGTTCTCAATCTTTCTCTTTCTTTTACTGTCTTTCAATAAACCCTTAAAAAAACTAAACTCGTTTATCACTAATTTTAGTTAGTTTCCCCCCAAAACTGGGGGGACAGATTAGAATCTATATTTAGAATTTTAAATAACACATTGTAAAAGACTTTCCACACTGATTACATTCAAAAGGTTTCTCTCCAGTATGGATTTTGTAACAGAGTAACGCCACCTGCTGGAGAGTTACTGTAGGAAAGCTCCGCCATGAGGAGAAGACACGTGAGGGCAAGCCATGTGGCTTGGGAGGTCAGTTCCTTGGCATTAGGAAGTGACGTTTGATGTTTCCAGGTTGGACAGGAGGCTTGTGGGATGAAGAAGGGGCGGTTCACTCTCTTTTGTCAGTACTCATGGAGAGTGGAGCAAAAATGCTGGCTCCCTGAGATAGATAGATATATACCTTTTCTTCTCTCCACTCAAATCTTGGGGCTTCCTTCGCCCCCACAGACCAAGGTAATCCTCCAGCCAGGGCTGTGACTGGTTGCGGGGGGGTGCGATGCACTCCCACTTCATGTGCCTCAGCACAGGCTATCCAGGATCTTTCAGATAGCTCCGCTCAGGTCGGAGGGAGCTGGGGCTTTTTTTCCCCCCAGCTGTCTGACCTGGCATCTTGTATAGCCCACAGGGCTTTTTCGCTCAGCTGAAGATGAGGAGGAGGGGGAGAGACCCTGAGGGTCTAAGGCTTTCTAATCTCAGCCTAAAGGTATGGTCCCCAAATCAAAATAAATTTCCACACTACTTAACACTGAAAAATTTACAAATTATCCTGCACTTTGAGTCCCCCAAAGATTTAATATATTGGGACCTGTGGAATAAAGCCAGCAAGCTTTTACAGGAAGAGAAGGCACTTTTTTCAAATTCTAACACTAAGAGTTTCTCTCCTTTTGCATGCCTGGAGGCAACGACTCAGGTGGGAGAAGGGGAACCTAGGCCTGAGTTCAAAACCAAGCCTGATTCAAATTGCCCTAGTCCCTCCCGCTGTGCATCACATGGGAGAGGTGGTCCTGACCCCTCCTCTCAGGACTCCACCCCCTCTCCCTCCTCTGGGGCCACCTCCTATTCCTCCCATGGTCATTCTCCTTGATTCTCCAGCCTGGTAAATCAAGAGATCTTTCTCAGGTCCTGATCTTGCACATGAGCACCCCTCTCTACCTGCGTTTCCAGCTTCTACTGTTACAAGAGCAAACAGCCTCAACCCTACCCCAGCTAAGCTGTGATTTTGACTCAACCTGCTGTGGTTCTCCCAAACCAACCTTAGGAAACCCTTTAAATTCCAGATATGCTCATTTTGTTCATAATTTTGTTAATCCGCTTTTGTCTTTAATTAGTAACCTTATAAAGCATTTGTATTATGAAAGGACTGACAGAGAATATAAAAGGGGTTAAAAAACAAGAGACACTTAAGCTGAATACAGATGTACAAGACAAGCCTCATCATCATAGTTCAAAATTCTGCTTCTTTTGCCATGGAGGGGTACATATTTTGCAGAGATGTAGAAGTAAACAGCAAGGTATTAATACAAGCGTTGGGGATTTTAGATATCGGAATCAAGTGTTCCAAAATCACTAAGAGAAATAATGTCAGTTCAGAGGTTACATGTGATTTCTATGCTATTACATCTACATTTTGAAATTACTAGTATGGATATATTTTCATAGAGATTTTCATGCTTTTAAGATTGCGTTTTATACTTAACTTTAAAAAAGGGGAATATTTATAAATGCTTTTATAGTCATGTGGTTAAATTCATATTTTGTAATGCTCTTATTAATGTTAAGCTCATATTAATTTATATTTCCCCAGTTTGAATTTCATTGTCTTTTATTCTTCCATGTGTATTTTGTTGTATTTATCTCTATTTTTGAAACTATGCAAGATGGTTTTGATTTTGTAATACAATGTTAACTCTGGGAGTATTGTGCTCCCATATTCTAAATTGCTTGTTTGTTTGTTCTTTTCAGCTGATTATTTGATCAAACACTGTAAAGCATTTCCATGGCAAATTGGTTGCCATGGCAAGTGTAAAATGATTCTAGAAGTATTATTTTTGATAAGCATATTTTTTTAAAAAAGAGGGGTACATTTGCAAAAGTTTTTTCTTTTCTCATATTTATGTAATCTAATTTATTATTGCCATAAATAGTGATATATTGTATAATATAATAATATGCTCTTTGGGTATTTTATATATTAAAATTTTTTTAAAAAGTCAGTTTAAATGTTGCATAAGGGTTTCTTTTTGTAAAAATTTTTATTCTTTTAAGATTGTGCTGTGTTTTAACTTGCATTTAAATATGTTCTGACTTTTTACAAAAGTAATTGTATACTTAGTAAAAAAAGCGGGGGGTATTATTTGAAATTATTGCATAATTGTATATTATATTCTGAGTCAAGGTACATTCACATTTTGTGCGATCACTATTATGCTCAATTTTGAAATCCATATAAGACTTGGATTATGGGTGATTACATTTAAAAGGTTTCTCTCCACTTCTCTGATGGTTAACAAGATAAGACCTCCATCTAAAAGCCTTTCCACATTGCTTACATTCAAAAGGTTTCTCTCCAGTGTGGATTCTCTGATGCTTATTAAGACTAGAACTCTGTGTAAAAGCCTTTCCACACTGCTTACATTCATAAGGTTTCTCTCCAGTGTGGATTCTCTGATGTTGATCAAAATTAGATGATCTAGTAAAAGCCTTTCCACACTGCTTACATTCATAAGGTTTCTCTCCAGTGTGGATCCTCTGATGCTCAGTAAGACTAGACCTGCTTGTAAAAACCTTTCCACATTGCTTACACTCATAAGGTTTCTCACCAGTGTGGGTTCTCTGATGCACAGTAAGACCAGACCTCCTTCTAAAAGCCTTTCCACACTGCTTACAATCATAGGGTTTCTCTCCAGTGTGGATTCTCTGATGCATATGAAGTTTAGACCTGTTTCTAAAAGCTTTTCCACACTGCGTACATTCATAGGGTTTCTCTCCAGTGTGGATTCTCTGATGTTCAGCAAGACTAGACTTCTGTGTAAAAGTCTTTTCACATTGATTACATTCATAAGGTTTCTCTCCAGTGTGGATTCTCTGATGCACAGTAAGACTAGACCTGTTTGTAAAACCCTTTCCACACTGATTACATTCAAAAGGTTTCATTCCAGTGTGGAATCTCTGATGCTTATTAAAACTAGACCTCTGTGTAAAAGCCTTTCCACACTGAATACATTCATAAGGCTTCTCTCCAGTGTGGATTCTCTGTTGATCAAAATTAGATGAGGTAGTGAAAGACTTTCCACATTGCTTACATTCATAAGGTTTCTCCCCAGTGTGAATTTTTTGATGCTTATTAAGACTAGACCTCTGTGTAAAAGCCTTTCCACACTGCTTACATTCATAAGGTTTCTCTCCAGTGTGGATTCTCTGATGCTCAGTAAGACTAGACCTGCTTGTAAAAACCTTTCCACATTGTTTACATTCATAAGGTTTCTCACCAGTATGGGTTCTCTGATGCACATTAAGGCTAGACCTGCTTGTGAAAACCTTTCCACATTGCTCACATTCATAGGGTTTCTCACCAGTGTGGGTTCTCTGATGAACAGTAAGACCAGACTTCCTTCTAAAAGCCTTTCCACACTGCTTACAATCATAAGGTTTCTCTCCAGTGTGGATTCTCTGATGCATATTAAGTTTAGACCTGTTTCTAAAAGCCTTTCCACACTGCTTACATTCATAGGGTTTCTCTCCAGTGTGTATTCTCTGATGTTCAGCAAGACTAGACTTCTGTGTAAAAGTCTTTTCACATTGATTACATTCATAAGGTTTCTCTCCAGTGTGGATTTTCTGATGCTCAGTAAGACTAGACCTGCTTGTAAAAACCTTTCCACATTGCTTGCATTCATAAGGTTTCTCACCAGTGTGGGTTCTCTGATGCACAGTAAGACTAGACCTGCTTGTGAAAACCTTTCCACATTGCTTACATTCATAAGGTTTCTCACCAGTGTGGGTTCTCTGATGCACAGTAAGACCAGACCTCCTTCTAAAAGCCTTTCCACACTGCTTACAATCGTAAGGTTTCTCTCCAGTGTGGATTTTCTTATGCATATTAAGTTTAGACCTGTTTCTAAAAGTCTTCCCACACTGCTTACATTCATAAGGTTTCTCTCCAGTGTGGATTCTCTGATGCCCATTAAGACTAGACTTCTGTGTAAAAGTCTTTCCACACTGATTACATTCATAAGCTTTCTCTCCAGTATGAATTCTCTGATGGGCTGCAAGATGGCCGCTGGATCTGAAAGTCTTTTCACATTGATTACAGTCATACAGTTTCTCTCCAGTGGGGATTTTCTGATGTGTGGCACAGATTTTTCTCCAAGTGAAGTCACAGGGGCTGTCACTTATGAGTCTTTGCTTGCGAGTTTCTTCCAGAGAAAGACTTATCTCTGTACTACTTTCCTTCATTTCAAGTCTGATCTGGCCTTCTGAAAGAAACAAACAACAAAACAGAAATACACTGACACTCTATTTTTATATTCCCTTGCCTTCACTGGCAGAACAAAACCTCATTTACATTCTGTTTCTCCAGGCAAAGAAAAGAATCCTCAAACGTACATGGGAAAAATCAATGATTATAAAATGTCATTAGCTCATATCCCAATGATGATTTAATTTACAAAGAACTTCACACGCACATTGGATCCTCACAAGAAATGTGTGACACAGGATGGGCTGGCATGTTCATCACATTCACCACTCAGGCCATGACCTCAGAATGGCTGGGTGACTTGACCCATATCCCAGCAGCTGAGACTAGAATACAAATCTTGTGACTGGGCATGCTCTGTCCACAGTAATAGACTTATTGTCTCCACTTTTATTCTTCCCATTTCTCTTTCCCTTTCATTGTTTGCACTAGATTCTGAGCTCCTTGACAGCAAGGACTGTCTTTTGCCTTTCTTTGTATCTTCATGGTTTAGCACAATGTATAAAAACAGAAGGTGTTTAATCAGTGTTTCCTGACTGGGCCTGTGACTGATAGCAGGACCCACCCCTCCCTTTTTTTTTGGGGGGGGGAGCTCAGTGAGGGTTAAATGACTTGCCCAAGGTCACACAACTAGTAAATATTAAGCTCCTAAGGTTGGATTTGAACTCAGGTCCTCCTGCATCCAGGGCCAGTGCTTTTTCCACTGTGCCACCTAGCTGCCTCCAGGGCCTACCCTTTACCTCAGTCTCCATATTCTGGTCTCTCTCCTGGTTGTTAACTACACATTCAGGCCTCAGCCATGGTGATTTTTTTTGGGGGGGGCAGGGAAATGAGGGTTAAGTGACTTGCCCAGGGTCACACAGCTAGTAAGTGTCAAGTGTCTGAAGCTGGATTTGAACTCAGGTCCTCCTGAATCCAAGGCCAGTGCTTTATCCACTGGGCCACCTAGTGGCCCCCCTCTGCCATGTTTCTCTTTTTTGTGTGTAATCACCTCCAAGGAGTCACCATTGTCAGGTTCTAGCCCTGATGAAACCTGACCAGAGCCAATACTGAAGATCCCAGAGGCATTGTTCTGGATCCCGAAGGATCTCATGCAGTGGGATGCCTGATAGTCTCTACCTCCCAGCTTCCTACACTGAGGTGGTGGTTACCTCTGTGAACCTGGCCAACAATTCTCCAAGGAAGGGACAGACACTGACCCACAGAAATCAGGAAAGGGACTTGGGTTGATGATTTATTCCTTGGATGACTTCAAAGTAAGGCAGCAGCTTTTACTCCACCCTCAGGTGCTACCAAATGAGAGAAAGAAAATCATGTATCCAGGCTGCCTGGGTCCACTACCCATTTAGGCTCCGTAATCTCTGCAGGGCCTCATCATGGCCAGCCAATACTGACTCCCTGGGCCACTCAGCACAGTAGCTTTTCTACATCTTTTCATTCATCCCCAGCCTTTCCTTATGGCTTGCTTCCACCACAGCCCCCATCCACACCTTCTCACTTTGAGGGCAAGACCAGGAGTCTTTTCTTTGTCGTCAGGAAGTGACGTTTGCTGGTGGGAGGAAGAAGGGGGGGAGCTTGGTGCTCTGACTCGGGCTCTTTCCTGGGGACTCTGGCGGAGAGCAGAGCGAGAAATGCGCTCTCCCTTTAATAGACAGATGAATATAGGCCTTTCTCTCTCTCTCTTTACCAAATTCTTATTCTCCTCAATAAATGCTTAAAAGCCTAACTCTTGCTAAAGCTCATAATTTATTGGCGACCACTCATTAGATATTTTAGACAGACTAGCTAGAATTTTAGCCCTTAACACCTGAGACCTTGCTCTCTTTTTTTACTGGAAAAAAAAATGGACATTTATCCAGGGCTATCTTCTCTCATCTCACATAAGTCAGATGTCTTCTTTTCCTTTTTGGCCCAGTCACAGATGAAAAGATCATCCCTCTGCTTGCTAAAGCAAACCTCCTTATGTGTGAAAATGATCCCCTTCAACTCCTTCTTCTGTGTCAACATACTTCTTCCTCTAATATCCCCGTCCTTCACCCGTTTTCAATCTCTCCCACACTAACGATTCTTTCCCTATTACCACAAATAAAACCCTTTCTGTCTCAGGGCACCCTCCCATGATCCATGCCTCCCCAGGAGAGACTGTCCAACATCTTTCAGGAAGAAGCGGCTGGAGATTGCCACTGCCCATGGGTGTCTCCGATGCCTCTCCCCGGCTTTCTCTGGAACTCTGCAGTCTAGCTCCCAACTTCACAGTGCGACTGAAAACCTTTCCTCCGAGATCACCAATAATCCTGAAATTGCTCAATTCAACGGCCAATTAATAAATAAAAAATAAAATAAATAAAAATAAAAATAATACTCCTGACTCCGGGGCCGGTGCTCTATCCACTGCGCCACCTAGCGGCCCTCAATAGCCATTTCTTAACCCTCTTGCTTCTTGACTTCCCCTGCAGGCTTTGACACAGTCAATCACCCCCGTTTCTCGATAATCTTCTCTCTAGATTTTAGTGACATGACTCCCTGCTGGTTCTCCTTCTACTATATCCAAAATGAAATTCTTCCTGCTTTCCTAATAATTTCTGGGGTATCCTTCCAATGGTGTAATCTTGCATCTCACTGCCTCTCACACATTCACACTCCTTGCCCCCATATTCAGTCTGCCTCAAAGTCCTGTGATTCCCCCTTTGTAACATCTCCTCCAACACTGTCCCTTTCTTCATTGGGGACTCAATCATCTCACATCTGAGATCCTGCAAGAGCCTCGTGGTTGGTCCCATTGCCTCAAGCCTCCCCCCAATCCAGTCACTCCTCCCCCGCAGTTGTCAAGTTCATCTTCCTAAAGCTCTTACCTGACCAAGTCACCACCTACTCCGCAACCTCCAGTGGCTCCCCAGCAAAAGGATCAAATAGAAAATCCTCTCTAGGCCTCTGCTATTCATACAGGCTTCTCTCTGCCTATTCTCCCCTCCTCCCATATATGGTATCATCCAGGGATATGGGCCTCCTTTCTGTTCTGTGAACAGAACACTCCACTTCAGGACTCCAGGAGTCTTCCTCCCTCTCCCTGTTGCCTGGAATCCTCACCCTGGCTTCCCTGAAGCCCCAGGTAGAGCCCTCCTGCCCCAGTAATTTCCCATTCCCCTTTAAATTTAGGACCCTCCCTCTCTTGACCGCCTCCAATTCATCCTGCGTGTTGTCTGCCCAAGCAGACCGTGAGCTTTATGAGAACAGGGGATGTGCCCTGCCCCTCTTTATACCCCTGGTGCTTGACAAAGGGCCTGGCATGCAGCAAGCACTCAAGTGTTTTTAGACTTGAAGAAGTTCTAAGAGAGAACTGATAATGGACAGCCTCATCCCTTTACCCACTTCCAGGAGAATTCCATGCCCACAGATTCTAAACAATGACTTCTTACAGGATCCCTGAGGATTACTGGAAGCCAGCTAAAAGGACATGAAGTCCAGTCCCCTCATTGTACAGATCCGGAAACTGAGGCTCAGTGATTGGCCCGGGAAGCCACTACTAGGAAGTATCTGAGAAAAATTCCCAAGGTCTTTATGCACCCAAATCAAGCCCTTGCTTCCCCCCAACCCCTAGAGATCTCCTGTCATCCAAAGTCTCCTATACCTGCTGTCACCTCACTCACCTGCACAGCAGTGCCTCAGGCCTTCTTGCTCCAGCATCCATGGTGCTTCCCTTGGCTCCAAAGAAGAGATCCCATCTTCTCTGGGAACTGGAAGCCCTTGGCAGGGAAAGCAGTTAGAGATGAGGATGGAGAGAAACGTCTACTTTAGTTTTCATTAGGGAAAGGAGAGAAGATGCAGGGCCACTTGATTTTGAGGTTCACCCCATTATGTTCACACATGTGAGTCTATACTCCCCCATTAGTGCTTGTAATGCAAATAACCCAAAATAGGAGGTTTTGTACAACCTGTTCTGAGAAACAGACAAGTCCCCACCCCCCACTCCCATCCTGTTATGCTCCATTCTGGAAGAAGCTTCTAAACTCAAAATTGGGTAAAAAGGGTTACTAGGCCAGAACAGCCTTGAGCCTGATCAACAGGCACCTTGGAATAAGAAAATGTGGGCTTGGTGCACCTTCTCCAAAGAAAGATGGACTCCTTCCATAGGTTAAAGGGAGCTGGTAGTGCAGTAGAGAGAGCCGTGGGCTCAGAGGCAGGAAGACCTTAGTTTAAATCCAGCTTCATACAGTTCCTAGCTTCATGCCCCATGGCAAGAAACTTAGCCTCTGTTTGCTTCAATTTCCTATCACCTAATTTGGAAGGTTATTGTGAGGATCAAATGGCCAAACATTTTTTAAAATTTTATTTTTAATTTGTGAAATGAAAGAAGTATTTCTATAACATAGTAGAACAAAGAAAATCATTTCAGATGAAAGTTACATCTCCTGTGCCTAACGTGCTGTTCTTGTCAATTAGAAAACAAGATTATCATGTCAATTTTTTCTTCCCTCCCACCCCCCCAACCTAGATAATTACCATTACAGAGAAATAGATATGTGTTAGATGTGTGTGTACACACACACACACACACACACACACACACACAACAAAATAATTATTAATTGTTTTTTGGGGGGGACCCAGTGACCCTACCTCAAATCAGAAACTCTGACTGGTTTCTCAAAGCCAGCCTAGAGTCCTTAGAAATGGAAATCAAACTCAATAGAGACAGTAGAAACCACCTCTACCTGAAAGCCTTTGCCCTCATAGAAAAGGCTTAGACTTAGAGCTCAGTCCAGCACTGCTCATTTTGATATGGACCCCTCTTAGGCCCTGTCTTTTTTTTTTTTTTTTTTTGTGGAGCAATGAGGGTTAGGGTTGCCCAGGGTCACACAGCTAGTAAGTGTCAAGTGTCTGAGGCCACATTTGAACTCAGGTCCTTATGAATCCAGGGCCAGTGCTTTATCCACTGCACCACCTAGTTGCCTCTTTTCTTTCCTTTTCTTTTTTTTTTTAAAGGTCCTATCAACCAATGGATTTGAATGAAGCTAGCCAATTAGCTTTGAGCAGTGTGTAAGGGCTGCCTCTCCTCTAGACTGAAAGAGGCTTACACTCTCTCATGCACTCTCTCGTCCTAGGGATGCTGAAGGAAGCAGCAAGGCATCCCCCCTTGGTCTCTTCTCTATCTAGGTAACATAGAGCTTCCGAAATTGGGAGCTATGTGCTCTCTCTTTACTAACATTTAATATGATTTAATAAATGCTTAATGCCCAAACCACTGCAATAACCTCTAATTTAAAAGTAGCAGTATATTAGAAACCCCAGCTAAGTTGCTCAGTAACTTAGAACAGAGACAGGTTCAAATAACACATACATACACATATACATATATACCTATATGTAAAATTATTTTATATACATTTTTGTTTATTGGTTTTTTTCTGTGGATGGAGCTAGCATCTTCCTTCATATGTCATTTAGAGTTAATCTGGGGGACAGCTAGATGGCACAGTGGATAGAGCACCGGCCCTGGAGTCTGGAGGACCTGAGTTAAAATCCGGCCTCAGACACTTAACACTTATTGGCTGTGTGACCCTGGGCAAGTCACTTAACCCCAATTGCCTCACTTAAAAAAAAATAGAGTTAATTTGAGTTATTTATATTAGTTCAAATAACTTATTTACTAAAAGTCATTCATAAAACAATATTGCCATTACTGTAATAGAAAGAAAGCACTTGCGAGAACACGTGGTAAATGATAGGTGGAAATCAATGTTTATTCCCTTCTGTTCTTTCCCACCATCTGTGCTGGAATTTGAAGGCAATAGGAAGGAAGATTAAGGACAAATTTCTTAGAGTAGGGATGAGTGCTTTAGGCTACCAATTGAGGCTTGTTACAAAGAAGACTATTATAAATACAAGACCCATCCCCAAGTGGAAGGGTGGGAAGGAAAAGCTGCCTGAGCAGTTCTCAGAGATTTGACAGACAACATTTACATCTGGGTAGAGGTTAAACTGAGTAACCTCTGGGATTAGTTCCATATCTGAGACACTTCCACACTGATTTGATCTTGGATCTGAGACCACCTAGAATTGGTAAGAGACAACTTCAGGAGCCACAGAGGAGACCCTCAGGTTCTTGTTACACAGTTCAAAGACTTTCTCTAGGAAAACCAGGCAGCAGGAGGGCCCTGTGTCTTGGACCCAAGAAACTAGCACTTTTCCCATTCTAGTATTTCATTAATGTTTCAAACCCTACACATTGAGGAATGAATCTTCATTCATTTCCTTTGACTGCAGACTCAGAATTACCAGGGGAAGTGTCCTTACCCAGGGAGAGCAGGTTCCGGGCATTCTCCAGCATGACCTCCTTGTACAGCTCCTTCTGAGGGGGGTCCAAGAGGCCCCACTCCTCCTGGGTGAAGTCCACAGCCACATCCTTGAATGTTACTGTCTTCTAAATCATCAGAAGTCAGAGGACAAAGAGCTGAAAGACACTTCAGAATCAAATATTCCAGCAGGAAGGGATTTGCCCAAAGGTTCTTAGCCTTGATGAGAGTCAGAACCAGCCCTTACTCTCAGAATAATGTGGATCACTGTTGGTGTCAGAGAACACTGCTCTATGGTAGGGAACATCCTTTCCTGCTTGTTTCTTTCTCTTGTTGACCTTTATTATTCTTATTTTTGGGAGGGTAATGAGGGTTAAGTGACTTGCCCAGGGTCGCACAGCTAGTAAGTGTCAAATGTCTGATGCCGGATTTGAACTCAGGTCCTCCTGAATCCAGGGCCGGTGCTTTATCCACTGAGCTACCTAGCTGCCCCCTCTTGTTGACCTTTTATTTGTCTTAAACATTTTCCTAGAAGTCTCAACCCTGTGTCCAAGCTCTCCTGGTCCTCTAAGTGCTAGTTGCCCCCAGGGCTGGCAATTCCACCCACTCCCACTCCAGGACAAGTAGACTTTTCAGGCATTGTATATAAAACATAGAGCTATAAAGGCAAGGCAAGCCAACAACACCTCAAAGGGCACTATTCAGTGCCTACTACTTTCTACCTGTAGTTGCTTTGTTCTCAAAGAGGCCTGATTCCAGGAGTCAACTTAAGAGGTGTGAAGAAGCTGAATGAGGGTAGTTGCAGTATGCATGAAGAAAGGGTTAATGTAAACGCTCTAATGGTCAGAAAAATGACAGGAGACAGAGGGGGCTCGGGACCCCCGTCAGAGCAGCAAATGACTCCTGAGTCAGAGCTCCTCTTCTCTGCATCCCCTCTCCCTAGCTATCCCACACTATCTAGACAACAGACTGCTTGACTTAGGAGGGACTGAAGCCAGGGAAGGCTGAGGATGGGGAGGGCTCTGAAATGGGGCCTCCAGGGAAACACCAGGGGAAGCCTGAGACCAAAGCCCCAGACAGGGGGACAGGTAGGCATCCAATGGCTCAACAAGCTGTGGTCTGTGATGGCAATGGAATATGATGGTGCTACAAGAAAGGACAAGCAGGATGATTTCAGAAGGGCCTGGGAAGACATGTAGGGCATGATGTCTAGTGAGGAGAGCAGAACCAGGATGAGGAGGAACTGGGAAGGACTTAACTCTTCTCAGGGAGACAACGATCTAAGACTATCCCAAAAGACTCATGAGGAAGCAGACTATCCACCTCCAGAGAAAGAACTGATACCTATTTTTCAATTAAATAATTAATTTATTTAGAATTTCCCCCACTTTACATGTAAAACAGATTGTAACATCGGTTTTTAAAACTCTGTGTTCCAAATTCTCTTCCTTCATCCCTATCTCCCCTTAAGAACTCAGTATGTTATACATGTCCAGTCGTGGAAAACAGCAGACAAACACATTTCAGGAAAAGCAAGTAACCACTACTGCCTGTGGTGGCACTTCCTTCCATCTGTGTTCAGACACCATCAGTTGACAGGACTGATATTGAGTGAACACAGACTGAAGCACACTATTTTTTCACTTTCATTCTTTCATTTTTTCTTTTACTGGAGTTTTCTTATATGAAATGACTAATGTGATAATGTTTTACGTAATTGTACATATATAACCTATATCTGAGTCCTTACCACCTCAGGGAAGGGTAAGGGGAGGGAGGGATAGAATTGGGAACTCAAAACTTTAAATGAAAATCTGTATTTAAAACCCAAGGAAGTGGGGGCAGGGAAGCAGGAGGCCTGGGGAAGGGGGGCAGAGGGAAGATGACAGCTGAGCTCGGGAAAGCAGGATGTCTGTGTCCTGAGGTCTAACCAGGAGCTGGGGAAGACTCCTGGGACCCTCCTGTAGAGGTCAGGCTTGGAATCCCTCAAAGGACCCTGGAGGTAGGAGAACTCACGCCTGGGATCTGATAGACAAGCAGCTCAGGAGTCCTGTGTTCAAATCAGGGGGGCCAGGACAGAGCTTTGGGTCCTACAACCAAGGTGGGGTCCTCAGACATGGCAGAAGCCATGGATCCTTGCAGGGGCTGGGTCTGAAGGCAGGAACTGGGGGCAGGGAGACAGAATCCTGGGTCCTTCTGGGAAGGTCAGAGCTGGGATTTCTGAGTTTCCAGAGGCAAATTCTGAAGTTCGGGAAACTGTGACCCAATGGTCAATCTGGGGAGGGCGACCCTGGACTGGGAGGCTGGAAAAGAGTGAGGGGCGGGGCAGGCCTGGGAGGGAGGTGTGCACCTGGGGGCCTGCAGGGCACTCACCATGAGGCCAGACGAGGCGCGGTGGCACGGACAGCAGAGAGCGGGCAGTAGGCAGCAGACAGCGGGCAGTGGGCAGCAGACAGCGGGCTGTAGGCAGCGGGCGGCGGGCAGCAGGCAGCGGGTAGTAGGCAGCAGACAGCGGGCAGCAGACAGCGGGCAGCAGGCAGCAGACAGCGGGTAGCAGGCAGCGGGCAGTAGGCAGCAGGCAGCAGTCAGCGGGCAGTAGGCAGCAGGCAGCAGGCAGCGGGCAGTAGGCAGCAGACAGCGGGCAGTGGGTAGCGGGCAGCCGGCTGTAGGCAGCGGGCGGCGGGCAGCAGACAGCGGGCAGTAGGCCGCGGGTAGCAGGCAGCAGACAGCGGGCAGTAGGCAGCAGACAGCGGGTAGTAGGCAGCGGGCAGTAGGCAGCGGGTAGCAGGCAGCAGACAGCGGGCAGCAGGCAACAGGTTGGCTTCCAGAAAACAGAGAGAGCAGCTTCAGGCGAGGCAGCTCGCAGGGAAGAGGGCGGGGCTTCCTGCTTTCAGACAGTTTACTCTGGGAGGGCCTCCTGCACCTGGCCCAGCCCCTGAGGCCCCGGGACCAGTCCTCTCCTCCCATCACACCCGGGCCCCAGCTCAGGACCCCGCCTTCCTCTCCCTCTCCCAGCCCTGTCCTCCCACCAGGCAGGGCATCTCGGAGAGCTGCTCCTCCCCCATCTCCCTCTGCCCCTCAGGCCCGGAGCAGAAAGACAGCCACTAGGCTAAGTGAGAGGAGGGGGCTGCAGTCAGATGGCTCTTGGGAAAACTGGGATTCTCTGTAGCATTTGTAACTGCCAGTCCCGAAGTCACTGGAATGAATGTCTCCTCATCTGCATTAGAATGTGAGCTCATGGAAAGCTTTCTCCCACAGCCATAACTGGGATGTTCGACCCTCAGGTCAGATGTGAAGGCAAAACACACTTAGAAGTGAACATTATGTTTTCCAGCAGTTTTTGTCAAATACTGAGTTCCCCTCCCAGAAGCTGGAGTCTTTGGGTTTATCAAACAGTAGGTTACTACAGTCATTCACTACTCTGTCTCCTGTGCCCAGCCTATCCCACCGATCCACCACTCTATTCAAACCAAATGGTTTGGATGACTGCCACTTTGTAGTAAAGCTTCAGATTTGGTACAGCTAGTCCACCTTCCTGGGCATTTCTTTTTTCATTAATTCCCTTGATATTCTTGACCTTTTGTTCTTCTAGATGAATTTTGTTATTTTTTTTTCTAGCTCTATAACATAATTTTTAGGTAGTCTGATTGGTGTGGCACTGAATAAGTAAATTAATTTAGGTAGAACTGTCATTTTTATTATATTACCTCGGCCTATCCATGAGCAACTGATATTTTTCCTATTATTTAGATCTGATTTTATTTGTGTGAAAAGTGTTTTGTAATTGTGTTTGTAGAGTTCCTGGGTTTGTCTCAGCAGGTAGACTCCCAAATATTTTATATTGTCTAGAAATGAAATTTCTCTATCTTGCTTCTGAGCTTTGTTGGTCATGTATAGAAATGCTGGGTTTCTTATATTCTGCAACTTTTCTAAAGTTGTTCATTGTCTTAAGTAGTTTTTTAGTTGATTCTCTAAGTATATCATCTACAAAGAGTGATAGTTTTGTTTCCTCCTTGCCTATTCTAATTCCTTTAATTCCTTTTTCTTCTCTTATTGCTAAAGCTAACATTTCTAGTACAATATTAAGTAATAGAGGTGATAATGGATATCCTTGTTTCACCCCTGATCTTACTAGGAATGCCTCCAACTTATCCCCATTACATAAAATGTTTGCTTATGGTTTTAGGTAGATACTGCTTATTATTTTAAGGAAAGCTCCACTTATTCCCATGCTCTCTAGTATTTTTTAATAGGAATGAGTGCTCTATTTTGTCAAACGCTTTCTCTCCATCTATTGAGATAATCATATGATTTGGGTTAGTTTTCTTATTGATGTGATTGATAATATTGATAGTTTTCCTAATGTTGAACCAGCCCTGCATGCCTAGTATTAATATGGGAAAATATGGGCGATGAAACTGAGGCCGGAGTTGAGGCCCCCCCAAATGAATGTAGAACATACTGTTTGTTCCCCCTGAAGTCTGTGGTTTAATACCAACTTCCTGACTTATGCCTCTGTTTACTGAAATATGCCTTCCTGTCTGCCAACTAGCTCACCACAATGTACCTGTGAAAACCTGCATGTATTTCACACTTAAGAGATATAACTGCAGCTTGGACACTTGTTGAGGGCCCAAAGAATCAGAGCCTACTTTGCTTTGGGCCAGCATGTCAATAAATTGCTCTTTCTTATTCCTGAGTTCCATTTGGGTTTCTCCGTTGAAATTTCCCAGAACAGTATAAATTCCACCTGGTCATGGTGTATTATCCTGGTGGTGAATTGCTGTAATCTCCTTGTTAACTTTTTATTTAAGATTTTTGCATCAAAATTCATTAGGGAGGGGCAGTTAGGTGGAGCAGTGGATAAAGCACCCTGAGTTCAAATCCGGCCTCAGACACCTGACACTTACTAGCTGTGTGACCCTGGGCAAGTCATTTAACCCTCATTCCCCTGCAAAAAAAAAAAAAAAAAGTAGCTTAAAGCAGAAAACTAGAATTTATTTATTTGTTTATTTATTTTTTTTTACAACAAGTACGTCTGATAAAGACCTCATTTCCCAAGAGGAATGAGGGAACTCTCCTATCCTGGGCGGTTTTCAAGTAGAGGCTGGATGACTATTTCTTCTTCCTAGTGGGGATTCATTGTGGGTGTCCAATGCTCCTATTGTGTGCCACAGACAGCCCCATGGGACAGATCATCTAGTATATGTTTGAAGCAGAGAAAGAGGACTCCAACTGGGAAACCAGCAGTGTGGATTAAGCATTTACAGTGGGCAAAGCTTGGTTTGGGATTCAAAGGCAGAAGGGAAAGGGTCCCAATGGAGGAGACAATAGATAAGGAAATAACTACCTATAATGATAGCCCACATTTCTAGATCATTTTCAGGTTTGCAAATTCCTTTGAGAGCTGACACAGCCACCACTTTGGGGCATGCCCTCATTACCACCTACCTCTCTTATTGCAACACCTTCTACGTGGGTCTGGTGGCCTCAAGTCTCTTTTCACTTCATTTTTCCATTCAGTAGCTACTGATTTTCCTAAGGTGTAGGTCCTATCATTTCACCTCCTCATACGCTCAATAAGTTGCAATAGTTCCCTATTTCCTTGATGAAATACAAAATGCCTCTTGGCATTCAAAGCTCCTATTAACCTATTCCCCTCCTACCGTTTTTTGGGGGGAGGGAATGCAAGAACTTGTTTATTTTGATAATTACATAAGACAAAAATTGTAGCTGTGTTTATAGCCATTTTATCTATACATTCGCTTCTGCTGAAGTTTTCAGTTTTAACAGTTTGTGGACTTATTTCTTTTCTTTTCTTTTCTTTTCTTTTTCGGAGCAATGAGGATTAAGTGACTTGCCCAGGGTCACACAGCTAGTAAATGTCAAGTGTCTGAGGCCAAATTTGAACTTAGGTCCTCCTGAATCCAGGACCGGTACTTTATCCATTCCACCACCTAGCTGCCTCCTTTATAGACTTCTTTCACATAATTTTATTTTATATATTCAAAAACAATGTCACAGGGAAATAGGGTAGGAGGTTTTGGGATAGGGGTAGGGGTCCCTAGGAATTCTTCTTTAAAGAATTACACCCTTTTGCACACAAATGCAGTAGAATAGGATAATCATTTATTTAGGGTCTGGGTAAGGGAAACCAAGAGAGAAATCCTTGGACTTCTCATGGGGAGAAGGCATGGCACAGAGCATGGTTCTGAGATACCAATCTCCTCGAGCAGGAGACAGGCAGATTGTTTTATAGAAGACTGATGGGGGTGATCATCTGACTGTGGAAAGTTCCGTTATTGAGGGAGGACCATCCTCCAATGGTGGTGGCTGGGGGAGTTGGGTGAGAGGTGGCTGCGGATCTCTTAAGCCATCTCTCTGCTCCTCAGGCCACAAAGGCAGCAGCCACACCTAATCTTATCTCCCCAGGGGTGAGGGAGACTGTAATGAAGGGTAGGGGTCCCAGAGCTAGCTCCTTCTAGATCCAGTTCCACTTATCTCTTTACGTTTGTCTATCCTTTGGTTTAGTTTCTCAAGGAGAAGGTTCTTTGATGTATCCCAGAGAACTTCTGGGGTGGCCTGGTCCCCATAACAATAAAATAATTTGATCTGTATTTGTCATATTGTGATATAAACTATATCCTGTTTGCCCAAACAAGGATGCTTTGTAACAATGTACAGTCTACATAGTATTCTGGAAAAGATAGAATGCATTCTCAGCCAGGCATCAGGCCATCTCCACTGTAATACTTGGGTAAGGGTTGTAGTCTTCAATCAGGAAGTCCTCAGCCTTGAAATCATCAATGATTTCAAATTTTTGAAGAACCCCTGCCTGTCCAAAGAGTCTCAAGATCCATTGGCATCCCAGATTTTCACTCCCTTGGCAGAAAGCTCCTTGGCATTCATAGAACCCTTAATAAACCACAGCAGTTCCTCCAGAACACCCTTCCAGAACATGTGCTTGGTTTGTCGTGGGGAATCTCGACAGAGAAACCCAAACGGCACTCAGAAATAAGGAAGAGCAGTTTATTGATGAGCTGGCCCAAAGCAGAGTAGTCTCTGGTTCTTTGCGGCCTGAGCAAGTAAGTGTCCAAGCTGCAGTTACATACCTCTTAAATGTGAAATACATGCAGGTTTTCACAGGTACATTGTGGTAAGCTACTTGGCAGACAGGAAGGCATATTTTAGTAAACAGAGGCATATGTCAGGAAGTTGGTACTAAACCACAGACTTCAGGGGAAAAACAGTATGCTCTACTTTCGTTTTGGGGGTCTCAGCTCAGGCCTCAGTTTTATCCCCTTTACTTACCCATATTAGGTTGTCAGCAAAGGAAACTCAACCTGCAGGTTGTAGCGGACTTGCAAGCTGAAGACAGATACAGTGCCGATGCCTGGGATCTGCAAGCACAGAGCTGCCCCGCCCCCCCCCCCCCCCCACACACATCTTGGCTTTTGCTGGCTGTCCTTTCCATTGGGTCTCATCCTCCAGGTCTGCTGTTAGCATGCCTCCCTCCCAGGCCTGGCTACTGGACCAGCTCCCCCATATCTGTTCTAGACTTGATGTAGGAGGCAAAAAGAGGTTAATAGAGAAACCTAAGATCCAAGATCTAATTCAGATATTAGCTCCAAAAGGGAGTCAGACCCCAGTTAATGGATAACTTATGCTAGATTCTTGTACCCACATAAATCAGTACCCACAACAGGAACAGAGGGACCTAGGCCATGGAGACCTGAAGACCAGCAGTACCCGTGGGCACCTGTGTACGCACACAAAAAAGTCAGTAATGCTAATGTGACCTTTAACCTTAGCAGTTGAGGTTCTCTCATATATTTACTGGCTTATGTTGAAATTCTGCCTATTTTTCAGACTTACTGGCAATCACCCCATCTCCATGAAGCTTTCCCAGAGCCCCTCTGACTTCACTCATCAGCTTTCTTACAACTTTGTAATGTATTATTTTTTATTATAGTGATGTGCATGTGTGCCATGCCTTCCTCCTTGTAGATGCTCTGCCGCTTACAATCAACATCATTTAACCACGTCACGTGACAACTTTAGTCTTCTGCTTCCTTATATATAAAACAGAAAGGCTGGATTAAATGAACTTTAAGGTGCCTTCCATCTCTGTTAGTGACAGAAATTCTAAAAAGGCTAGCTTTTTGCCTGGGCTTATAAGGTTGGGAGTGGATTTGTACTTCAGGTTCTCATCACTTTGGATTTGATTGGTTAAAGATAGTCTGGTTAATTAAAATCATACTATACAATTTGGTCATAATTTGTGGTGTTAGTGATCCTAAGGATGCATGTAAGAGATGGATCTATGGCAGATTTCTCAGATATTTCAAAAAGGTTGATATATACCTCAGAAAGAACTTGTTTGAAGGAATTTCTAAACTTGACTTTATTAAAATAGTTACCCTGAAAATCTGAGGTCCCAAATGGAATTGGTATGACTGATTGTTCAATTAGCACGTGTGGAAAATGTGTGATATTCACTATATCATGGTACACCTACTATGATATACATTTATATAGTATGTTCAACTTTCCGAAGCATTTTATGCAATAATTCTCTGACACACATAATGTGAGTATCAATCTTCATTTTGTAGAACTGAAGACAAGTGCCTTAACTGGGCTTTTCAGTTAGTGTCAAGGGTAGATTTTGAACTCATGTATTTTTTTCTGATTCCAAATTTATCTTTCTATTCACTATATCACACTTCTCTCTCTCTCTCTCTCTCTCTCTCTCTCTCTCTCTCTCTCATTTATTTTTTGTATGGGACAATGAGGATTACGTGATTTGCCCAGGGTCACACAGATAGCAGGTGTCAAGTGTCTGAGGCCGGACTTGAACTCAGGTCCTCCTGACTCCAGAGCCAGTACTCTATCCACTGCACCACCTAGCTGCCCCTAAACATTACTTTTCATATTTGAAATAAACATTTATTTTTTAAAAATGATGCATACAATATCAAGGAATTTACTGTCAACAGGGTAAGAATTGATGGCGAGGCAAGGGACAGAAAAAGATTATAGAAGTAAAGCAGACAATTTTGATTTCATAAAATGAAAAAACCATTCCAAAAACAAAATCAGGAAAGATGTGGATTGGGATATATCTGTAGAAACATCTAAATAAAAAGACTGGCATCCTAAATCTGTAAATAAAAGAAAATTATGCAATTAGGTGGTTAAAATATGAACAATTTTCAGAAGAAATAAACATAACAATCATATGAAAAATGGTTTCAAATCACTAATATGAAAATCAAAACCACTTTGATGTATCACCTTAAGTTTATTAGACTAGAAAAAATGGAAAAGGTAAAAAAAAAGGTAAATGATATTGGGGCTGAAAAAAGATATGATAATTCATAGCTGATAGAACCTCAAATTAGTCTGCCTGTTCTGGAAAATAATTGAAAATTTTGCAATAAAAATTGCTAAATTATTTATATTCTTCATCTGTGCTTTTTATTCACTTATTGGAGTCTGATTTGTGTTACACTTATTTATGTTTTTGTCTTATCATTCCTCCCAAATTGTATATTCCTAAGGGCAAGAACCACATCTTATTTATTTTTGCATCATTCTCAGTGCTGATCATAGGATTTTGCATATATTTTAGCTCAATAAATATCTGTTGAACTGACCTAAGATACACACACACACACACACACACACACACACACACACACAAGTAAGGGACACTTTTGGTTCAAGCAGCAGGGAAATACTAGAGGGACACAGTGTTGGGGGTGAAGTCCATTTGAGCAACTACTGAGTTTTGCTTATCTTCCAAAAATAGGGCAATCCATGACACCAAGATGATGACCTCTGAAGAATTTATGGGAATATATAGAAAGAAGAAAGGGAAATACTTTACAGACTCTTTAATGGCCTCTTGTACAGGTATAACATAGATAGCCCAATGTGACCCTATGGTATAGGGGAGGCTAACTTTACTTTGGCTTTGATCAGCATGCAAAACAGTTATAGGCCATACGTAGTATAGAAGACAAGCACTGATTTCTCTCTAGGTTAGTAGTGAAAAAAAATAATTATTCACTAGCTATATCTAATTTGGAAAATTATATAATTGGATTTATGAAAAATTATGATCATATGAAAAATGATAAGCTTAGAAAAATTATAATTGGGCTGTAAGTCCCTTCATGGTCGCCATTCATATGTAGAAATATTTTGAATGACTATGACTAATTTTGGGGGGCTAATCTGATTGGGGTACTTAATCTGGAACTTTTGACTATTTGGCTATCTGACTGTTGTTAATTTAATGTGGGCCATTTATAAAGTTCCACCACACTGCTCCACTCTCAAATTGATAAGCAAAATATTAAGAAGCCTCTTAACTAAATAATCAAAGCAGAGTTTATTTATGAGATACTATTTAAAATGAAGAATACAGGCAAATAAAATGTACAACCTGACTGCATTGCGGTGCGTCTCTTTCCACTGCATCTCTTTCCCACCTGCTGCACTTGGAACTTCTTTAATACAATAAGGGCCTTAGCCGCCTCTTGCCTTAGGGCACTCAGGTCCTTTATTCTAACTCTGAGCCCCTTTCACTTTGTAAATCCCCCTGCTTCTAACTTTCCTCTTCTTACTGCCACCGCTGAACCTCTGTGTTTCTCTCTCACCGACCCACTGTCTGTCTGTCCCGTCAGTCTACCCTTTGGCCTCTCTTTTCTCTGCTCCTGGTCCTTCTCGTCTTCTCCTGCATTCTTGTTGGCCCCTGTCTGTCTTCTTCAACCTTTGCCATCTCATCAGCCACCCTAATCTTGTCAGCCAGCCTCCAGTCCTCTTCTCAGTCCCCCGTCTCCTTGTCCGATCCCCTCCTCAGTCTAACCCCCAGGTCTATATATATTTTTCTTATCTCCACTCAAATCTTGGGGCTTCTTGCACCCACACACCAAGCTAATCCACTAGCCAGGGCTGTGGCTGGGGCTGTGGGCATGCTCGAGCATCACGTGCCTCAGCACAGGCTATGCCAGAGCCCAGCATCTCTCAAGTACCTCCGCTCAGGTTGGAGGGAGCTGGGGACTTTTCCCCCCAGCTGTCTAACCGGGCGTCTTGTACAGCCCACGGGGCTTTTTGGCTCAGCTGAAGCTGAGGGGGAGGGGCACCAGCCCCTCCCCCACAGAAGAAATCCTGAGGACCTAAGGCTTTCTAATCTCAGCCTAAAGGTAGGGTCCCCAAATCAAAATAAATTTCCACAGTAGTATAATGTCAAGAACATGTGACATGGTCTCAGAGGACCTGGATTAGAATCCCATGTCTGCTGTGTACTAATGCAAGTCACTTAACTTCTTTCAGGTTCACTTTCCTCTACAAAATAAGAGAAATGATCTCTAAGGTATTTCTAAAGCTTTAGATTGCTTGATCTGTGCACTAGTGATGCATATAGTGTTCTAGGCAGTTAGAGGAACTCTATACTTCTTTTCCTCCTTATTTTAATTGTTAAGGCTTTCCTGACCTTACCTTGTTTTCCTGGGATAAGGAGTAATAAATAACATAAAGGTATTAGGAACCTCACAGAATTGCCTTGCAAGCAGTATCCTAAAGTAGATAGAATCCTAGACTTGGAATAAAAAAGATCCAGGTTCAAACCCTCCCTTATTCACTTACCTAGCTATGTGACCTGGGCAAGTTGTTTAACCTCCCTGGCCTCAGTTTCCTCATCTGTAAAATGAGAGAGCTGGATTCAGTGATCCCTAGGATCCCTTTCACCTTTAAATTTATGGTCCTGGGGGCAGCTAGGTGGTGCAGTGGATAAAGCACCGGTCCTGGATTCAGGAGGACCTGAGTTCAAATCCAGTCTCAGACACTTGACATTTACTAGCTGTGTGACCTTGGGCAAGTCACTTAACCCTCATTGCCCCACAAAAAAATAAAATGCAAAAAAAATAAATTTATGGCCCTATGTTATTTTGTTTCAGTCACCAGCTTTTGGGGAAAACTAGGTGGCACAGTGGATAGAGCGCCGTGCTTGAAACCAGAAGGTCCTGAGTTCAAATGTGACCTGGCACTTACTAACCGTGTGAGCCTGGGCAAGTCACATAACCCTTTTTGCCTCAGTTTCCTCATCTGTAAAATGAGAAGGAAATGGCAAACCACTCCAGTATCTTTGCCAAGAAAACCCCAAGTTGGGTCATGAAGAGTTGCACATTCCTGAACACCACCACCAGATCTTTAGATGTTAAGTTTGTTGCTCCCTTTAACCTCTCTCTACCCCTTCAATGATGTGTTTTACTCTCCTTTTCTGTTGTGGAGGAGCATACGATCACAGGTTTAGAACTAGAAGCTACCTTCACAATCACCTCTTTGTCAACGCATACTAAAATGTGCCAGGCACTGTGCTAACCACATCCTCATTTAGACAATGAAGAAAACTGAGAAACTGTGACTTGTAGGAGGTAGTAAATGACAGAACTGATTTTTGAACCCAGGTCCTCTACTTTCAAATCTTCCCCTGTTTCTCTACTATGGCCAGCCAGAGTATAGCATACATTTTAAAGGTATCAATTCATTTCATTGATTTTTAAATTTTTTTCTCTTCTGTAGGATGGCTCTGTATATTTTTGTTATTCAGTCATGTCAGACTCTTTGTGACCCCTTTTGGGGTTTTCTTGGCAGAGATACTGGAATGGTTTGCCATTTCCTTCTCTAACTTATTTTACAAATCAGGAAACTGAGGCAAACAGGGTGAAGTGACTCACTCAGGTCACGCAGCTAGTCTATATCTAGTCTGAGGCTAGATTTGAACTCAGATCTTGCTGCCTCTGGGCTCAGAGCTCTATCCTCTGAGTCACCTAACTGCCCTCATCTGTGGATAGTAAAGCATTATAGAAACGTAAACCATCTATTGGTCAAGGCTCTTAGAGTGAACGGGAGGGGGCCAGAGGGATCAGATCTCATGGGGGCCCTTCTGTCCAGCAGCACTGACTGGTAACACCTTTGGCATTTTCTCATCCTTGCCCTTCTTGTCCAGTAAGCTCTTCCTTTTTCTATTTTTTTCTTTTTCTTTTTTTTTTCCGTGAGGCAATTGGGGTTAAGTGACTTGTCCAGGGTCACACAGCTAGTGAGGTTGGATTTGAACTCAGGTCATCCTGACTCCAGGGCCAGTGCTCTATCCACTGTGCCACCTAGCTACCCCTCAGTAAGCTCTTAAGCCTCAGATACATCACTGTAAATTCGGGATGATCCTGGCATTCGCTACCTATCAGGGCTTTTGTAAGGAAAGCCCTATATCCATTAGAGTTCTACAGAAACAGGAGGTGTTCTCTCATTATGATTGTTTCAAGGGCTCTCTGTCCTGGGAATAGGAGAGAAAGGAGAGGCAGGCAACTAAGAGGAAGCTTTAGCAAGGACCACGAATAGACTAAAAGTGAGTTTCTAAGTAGCAAGAAACATTAGGCATGAGGGGAAACTGAGCCCTGGGAAGGATAGCTTTCATAGTAAGGATGGAAAGGAAGCCTGGAACCTGGGCCAGCAAGAGAGGGTCAGGGGCATTTGCGAGTGAGAGCAAGAGAGGTGAGAAAGAATTTCACATATCACTCAAAAGAAGAGAGCCAGAGAGCAAAGCCATGGAGAAAAACCTGCCCCAACCAGAGGTGAGACACTGGTGCTGCCTCAAGATCCCTGAAGACACTGAGCGTGCAGGCATTATAAAACTGATGTCTCTCCAAGAGGAGAAAGCAAGAAAGAGATCTGGCAATAAGGAGATCATGAAGACATTGCAGAAAAGGGCCTATGGGTAGCAGAAGGTGCTCCTGGGAACAATATCTGGGGCCCAGCATCTGTGCCCCTA
This sequence comes from Dromiciops gliroides, assembly GCF_019393635.1. Lineage (NCBI taxonomy): Eukaryota > Metazoa > Chordata > Mammalia > Microbiotheria > Microbiotheriidae > Dromiciops > Dromiciops gliroides. Next base: position 763,998,656 of record NC_057861.1, read on the forward strand.
TGGAGAAGGGATTGTTCAAAGGCACTAGTGTGTTTGCTCTTGAAAGAGAGGATGCAAACTTTCTAGGAGAGAAGAGTAAAGAAATGCAGATGCCCCTCATCACAACCCTATGAAAGCAGTGCCAAAGCACACAGTTCACAGGCACCTTGAATCTTATTCCTGGAAAGGATGGAGAGTCAGCCTCTTATTTTGTCTCTGATATACAATGAAGCCTCTCTATGATCTCCCTGACAAGCAGTCTTCCAATCTATGCATGGAATCCTCCAAAAATGGGGAACTCACTACCTCTCAACCTAGGTCAATCTTTGGAAAGTTCAGTTGTTTACTATGTTAAGACAATTCTGCATCCCTGTCACCAATCCATTAGTCAATCAATCACAAAAATATTTATTAAGCAACTACTATGTGCCAGGCACTTTATTTTTACTTTTGATTCTAGATTTTCTTTCTGAAGCTAATCCAAAGTGTAATCTCTTTGCCCTGTGACAGTTCTTCAGATATATGAGGACATCTCCCATTGCCCTCTGCTGGGCATACTTAAGGACTTTGTCGGTGCTTGCACTTGTCAGTTGTGTGACTGTAAAGATACCTGCCCATTCCCTTCCCGCACATTCATCAAACGTGTCCTCGATAAATGTGTAGATTCATCTCATAGTATTTGTAGTTTGGGTTTGCCATTGGAGAGTAGTAAGGTTAAAGATGTTTCCTTTTGAGCACTTGGTGCTCTTCTTTCACATAGCTTGAGAAGGGATCATTCCACATCTTCACAGTGGTTGACACAAACAGCCTGGGTATTCTGTGACTGGGCACTTGGTTGGACTCTGCTGCTTTTCTCATTTTGTCAGGGTTAGTGCCACTTCTGCTTCCTCATGTGGCACATCTAAATGGGGTGGCTCTACCACATTGGTGGTGAAAATCATTTGTCACTGGCATATTTGCATATTTCAATTTTTCATATGCACATTATCCTTTTTCTAGTTTTATCACTAAACATGTATCCTTGGGATAATCTGGTTTACTCAGGTATCTCACCATTCTCTTTGTAAATTCCCCCCCTCTGTTGTATATGAATTTTATGAAGTGATACCATTCATATTCTTCCATTACCATCTTCCTTGGTAAGATTATACAAAAGTCCATATTCTAGATCAGTGTTGCCCTTAGCTGACATATCTCTAATCTTTTTTTTCTTTTTTAAAAAATTTAATTTAATTTAATTTTACATATAAGGTTTTTATTTTTTCCGTTACATGTAAAGATAGTTCTCAACTTTTGTTTATACAAGCTTTACAATTTCAGATTTTCCTCCCTCCCTCCCCTCCCTCCCCCCTCCCCTAGACAGCAGGTTATCTGATATAGGTTATATCTATATATCTATATACATATAAATACATATATATACACACACATATACATACACATAATAACATTAATCCTATTTCTGCATTAGTCCTGTTATCAGAGAAAAAAAATCAGAGCAATGATGAAAAACCTCAAAATAGAAAAAAAAACCCAATAGCACCAAAAACAAAAGAAATAGTACGGTTCATTCAGCATCTATACTCCGCAGTTCTTTTTTTTTTTTTTCTTGGATTTGGAGATCCTCTTCTATCATGAGTTCCCTGGAACTCTTCTGTACCATTGCATTGGTGAGAAGAATATAGTCCATCACAGTAGGTCAACACTCAATGTTGATGATACTGTGTACAATGTTCTTCTGCTTCTCCTCATCTCACTCATCAGCCCACGCAAGACCCTCCAAGTTTCTCTGAACTCCTCCTGCTCATCATTTCTTGCAGCACAATAGTATTCCATTGTATTCATATACCACAACTTGTCCAGCCATTCCCCAAGTGATGGGCACCCCCTCAACTTCCAATTCCTTGCTACCACGTAAAGAGCAGCTATAAATATTTTTATATATGTGCGTCCCTCTCCCCTTTCCATGATATCTTTGGGAAAAAGACCTAAAAGTGGTATTGTTGGGTCAAAGGGTATGCACAGCTTTATCGCCCTTTGGGCATAATTCCAAATTGCTCTCCAGAATGGTTGGATCAGTTCACGGCTCCACCGACAATGAATTAGTGTTCCAATTTTCCCACAACTTCTCCTACATTTATTATTTTCCTTTTTTTGTCATTTTATCTCTTGGGCCCAGCCCGTATCCTTCTCGCGGCAGGAATGCGCATTTAAAGGGTCAGCCACTCTGGGAAGCGGGGAGCCCAGAGATCTGCTGGCTCTCGTCGGGGGAGGCGCTGCACTAAGCTAGGAGAGTGCTCTGGAGGGAGGCTCGGGGAGAGAGGGGAGTTGTGGGCCCGGGTCCCCATAAGGATTCTTTGTCATTCTCTCTGGTTTCCCATCTCACTTGCCCGCCCCCCAAGCCCCCCCCCCATCCCCGAAACTGTAATGAAACGAATCTGTCGGTTGGGGTGTGGGTATGTGGACCCGAGAGATTCTGCACGGGGCAGGGAGGTGGGCTCTATGCTAGTGCGAGGCAGACCAAGAACATCCTGGGGGAAGATGAGTGGATGTGGGAAGAGGGTCCATTTGAGACTCTCAGTGTCTCCAGAGGATATTGCCAGCGTCTCAGTCTAGGAAGGTATTGGCTTCTGGAAGGAGAGACGCCGTTTCGGACTTCATGCCTGTCGGGGCCATCCGCACACAAAGATACGTATTTATTCCTTTCTTGCCTTCTGAATATGTGTGTTCCTGGGAAGGGGTTTCGGGGTGAATGCCCAGAGGTAGTTAGGAAGAGCACGTAAAAATTGAAAATAAAAGCAGAAAGAAGCACTTGTCACTTTTTCTTCTGGAAGGCATCAGCCTCACGAGGCAGGGAGGGAGGGATGGCTTGGACAGCTGCAAGGAGGAAGGTTTCAGAATTCCACCATTTTCCTGGGTGAATGACAGCAACCTGCTGGCAGGGGCAGGGGTGCTGGTAGAGCCTCCCGTGCCTATGCCGCACACTGTCCCGCACGCCCCCCGCCCCCCCCCCCCCCCCCGCCTGTCCCGCACATTCTTCCGCTGGGGCAAGGACAGGACGACTGCGCTCCTGGGATTTGGTGTTGTGATCTCAGAAATTCCCGCTTTTGGTTGTCTTCCCCCTTCCTGGTCCATCCCCGCAGTCCCATGTCTTAGTTCATTTTAGCTCAGTGCTGTTTAGCTGCTTGGAAGTCTTGGGGGGGGGGGGACTATCAGCCGGTAACTCTTGGCCCCAGTCCTTATTTTCGTGGTAACGGCAGGAATGAGCCTTTAAAGGGTTTGCCACCCGGGCGGGGTGGGGGGGGGGGCAGATACCTGCTGCCTCTCGTCAGGAGAGGCGGTGCCCTAAGCTGGGAGAGCGCTCTGGAGGGAGGGGCGGGGAGAAAGGGGCGGATTGGGCACGGGTTCCCATAAAAATTCTTTGTCATCCTCTCTGGCTTTCCATCTCACTTTCCTGACCACCACCCCCCGCCCCCGAAGCCGTAATGAAAGGAATCAGTCGTTTGGGGTGGGGGTATGGGGACCTGAGAGATTCTGCAGGGGGCAGGGAGGCGGGCTCTATGCTAGCGAGAGGCGGACTAAGAGCGTCCAGGGCGAAATTGGTTGGATGTGGGCAGAGGGTCGGTTTGAGACTCCCCGTGTCTCCACGGGATATTGCCTGTGACTCTGGCTCCTAAGGTCTTGGCTTCGGGAAGGAGAGAGGACGTCTCGGACTTGGTGCCTGGCGGGGCCGGGTCGGAATTTGTTCCTATCTGGCTCGGCGAAAGCGACCTTGCAGCACTACCTTGACGGGGCTCCCAGCAGATTGCCCTCTGTTGTGGGGTTTGTTGGGGGTCGTCCCAGGCAGGTGGCCGGCTCTCGGCCCAGTGGTTCTGTTTACTCGGTGGAATCGCTCGAGTCCGGAAGTGCGATGGGGTGAAACTTGCTCCAGTCTTCCCGGCTGGGATTCCAGGAGCTCGGCTAGATTTCTAGATTCGTCTCGGGGCCGTGACGGGTATTTGTTTTGTCCGAATATGCGTGTTTGTGCATGGAGAATAGTGAGGAGCAGTGCTCCGGCCACTGTAGGCAATGGGGAGTCCAAAATAGAGGATACCGTGGGGCTGTTTTGTAGGCCGCCCGAGACCCCTGACATCCTGGGCACCGGTGGGTATCTTTCCCGTTCAGATGCCGGTCTTTTTTCCCCGGAGCCTTGGCCTTGAAGGTGGAGCGTTCTGCTCGGCCTGCGGTCTTGACTCTCCTTCAGAGAAGAGTCAGTCGGCCGCCGGTCTTCACTCAAATCGTTTGTCCACGCGCGGAGGCGCCGGGTGTCGAGCTGTTTGTCTTGTGTGCTTCGTTTTCACCTGTCGCGCGAGGGAGTGACGCCGGGCAGACCATGATGGGAGAGTACTTTATGATGGTAGTTCACGCCTGTCCTGCACTTCCCCCCTGCCCGGGCGTTGGGGGTGGGGTGGGGTGGGTGTGTCTGGGTGAGCGGCGGTTCCTGCTCTAGTGAAAGCGGACCGTGCACTGATCGCAGGGCTGAGTTCTCCGGCGGCGGTGGTTCCCCTGGGGGGATCGGCGTTGAGTCGTGTGTGTCGGGCCTCGTCGCTGGACGTTGGCCGGCCGGCTCTCCGCCTCGCCTCCGCCTTTTTCGCGATGCCTCCCCTGGCCGGGCTCGCGTGGCGTAGACTTTTCAGGTGCCCGTTGTCGATGGGTGGTCGGCTTCTGGGTCACCCGTCGCTCGTGTTCCTCTCTCCATGTGCATCCTTGGAGAAAAGAGCATTTGTGTGTGGTGCGTGTTGCTGGGTTCCCGCTGTCCTCGGAGCCGTTTCGCTTTTATAGCATACCTTCGGTCCCCTCCGGTCATTTCCTCTGTTTCCGAGGTGGGAGGAGGGGGGGCAGAGGTGCCCCCTTCAGGAAGGGTTGTAAAGGGGTCTTTGTTGCGTGCTGCTCTCCGGCGTTTACCCTAGACCCCCCTCCGTCGTCATCACAGCTCTGGCACTTGTTCGTTCCCTCCCTCCTCCGGTGCGCAGTCCTAGCCCGCGTGGGCGTGGGTGGGGCGAGGTGGAAGGGGAATGGAGGAGGCTTCCCCACTCCCTTCTCCCCCCCCCCCCCCTCCGCTCCCTTGCAGGTACCTAGCGCGTTCCGGCGCGGAGGTTTAAAGATTCGGGGGTTGCTCTCCCGCTCTGGCGGGGTCGGTTCCGCTTTCCGTCCCCCCCCCCCAAGCTCTTTCCGACAGTCTCTGGCCCACTCTTGCCGGGAGCGGCAGGAGGAGGGGTGGGTACCCCCAAGGCGGGAAGGGCCGGAAGGGAGGGCGGGCGTCCGCCCCCTGGGGTTGCAGATGGTCCTGAGGGAAGAGGAGATGGCTGGCTCCGCCTTCTCTCGGCTTTCCCGGTGCATTTGGTGGGCTTTGGAGCTCCCTGCGGGCTTCTGAGGGGGGGGGCAGTCTAACCGCCTTCAGGCCGACCTTCCGTCCCTCTCCCTCGCCTTCCATCACCCTTACCCTGCCACCGTCCCGGGGGTCCCCGGGCGCCTGTGGAGTCCATCCCTCCGCCTTGGCGAGGGGTGGGTGGGCTCGGGAGAGAGAAGGGGTTTGCCCGGCCGTGGCGCGCGGGAGCGGTGCCCGCGCTGCCCTTCTCCGAGTCGGTTCGGCGCCGTCGGCTCGGAGACCGGTCCCTTTCTCCGTTGGGTCGTTGCCGTCGTTTCTCGGCCATGTTTGGTCTAGTTTGCTTTTCCCGGGAAGGCGTGAACACCTTTCCAGAAATGGAAAAGTCTGGGATGACTCCCAGCAGTGGACAGCTCCCGGGTTGCTCCGGGGCTAAGGCTGTCTGAGCGTCGCTTTAACGTTCAATCCCCCGGTTCCCGTTACCAGTGCCCGTTACAAGACGCGCTCCACGACCGCCCAGGGTTCGCCGCGGGGGGTGGTGGTGCGGGGGGAGGGTGGAAGAGAGGAGGAGAGGCGTTGCTGAGGGCTCTTTCCGCGCTACCCCTACCCCTAAACCCTCATAGGTATGTGGGCTCGTGTGTCGGCACGGTCGGTGTCGGGCGGCGAGACGGTCCCGGCGGCCAGGCGCCGGGAGCCGTGTCCGTTCGTCGAATCGGGCCGGTGTTGGTTCCCTCCGTCCCTCCTCCGGTTAGCGGTCCTAGCCCACGAGGGGGTGGGTGAGGGGAGGGGAAGGGGGATGCAGGAGGCTCCCCCCCACCCCCGACCCGTTGCAGGTATCTAGCGCATTCTGGCGCAGAGGTTCAAAGACCCGGGGGGACTGTCCCGCCCCGGCGGGGTCGGTTCCGCTTTCCGTTCCCCCCCTGCAAAATCCCCCTTCCAACTGTTTCGGCCCCCTCTGGCCGCGAGCGGCAGGAGGCGGGGTGGGTACCCCCGAGGCGGGAAGGGCCGCAGGGGAGGGTGGGCATCCGCCCCCTGGGGTTGTGGACGGGCCGGAGGGAAGAGGTGATACCTGCCTCCGGCCTTCCCGGTGTGTTTGGCGGGCTCTGGGGTTCCCGACGGGTTTCTGAGGGGGGGGCAGTGTCGCCGTCGTCAGGCTGGCCAGCCGTCCCTCCCCTTTGCGCCCCGTCGCCGCCGTCCTGCCGCCGTGACGGGGTTCCCGGGCGCCTGCGGGGTCCATCCACCCCGCTCGGCGCGAGGGGTGGTTGGGTTCGGGAGAGAGGAGGGCTTTGCCTGGCCGTGGTGCCGGGAGCGGTTCCCGCGCCGTCCTTCTCTGAGTCGGTTCAGCGCCGTCGGCTCGGGGATCGGCCCCTTTCTCCGGTGGCTCGTCGTCCCCGTTTCTCGGCCGTTGTTCGGCCTCGGAATGGTGTCAGAGGTGGACCGCTTCCGGGGTCCTCCCGTCACCACGCCCGTCTGAGAGTCACTTAATGTTCATTCCTCTGGCTCCCGTTCCTGGGGCCCCGTCGCGTCGTCAGAACGTGGTCCGTGACAGCCCGGGATTCGCCGCAGGTGGGCGTCCTGGGGTTGTGTGGTTTTTCCCGAGTTCCCCCGCGGGTCATGTGGGGTTTGGGGTAGGGTGGAAGAGAGAGGAGGAGAGGCCTTGCCGAGGGCTCTTTTTGCGCTACCCCTAACCCTCATCGCTACGTGGGCTCATGCATCGGTACAGTCGTTGTCAGGCAGCGAGACGGTCCTGGCGCTCAGGCGACGGCAGCCTCGTCTGTTCGCCCAATCTGGCAGTTGTTCGTTCCCTCCCTCCTCCGGTGCGCGGTCCTAGCCCGTGTGGGTGGGGCGAGGTGGAAGGGGAATGGAGGAGGCTTACCCCCTCCCACCCCCGACCCGTTGCAGGTACCTAGTCGGGGATGTTTAAAGACTCAGGGGTTGCTGTTCCGCTCCGGCGGGGTCGGTTCCGCTTTCTCTCCCTCCCCTCCAAGTTCCCTTCCGACTGTCTCCGGCCCACTCTTGCCGGGAGCGGCAGGAGGTGGGGTGGGTACCCCGGAGGCGGGAAGGGCCGGAGGGGAGGGCGGGCGTCTGCCCCCTGGGGTTGCAGATGGTCCTGAGGGAAGAGGAGATGCCTGGCTCCTCCTTCTCTCAGGGTTTCCCGGTGCGTTTGGCGGGCTTTGGGGCTCACTACGGGCTTCTGAGGGGGGGGCAGTCTCGCTGCCTTCGCCCCCCAGTCGCCCTCGCCCTGCCGCAGTGCCTGGCGGGCCCCCGGGCGCCTGTGGAGTCCATCCACCCGTCTTGGTGAGGAGGGTTTGGGCTCTGAAGAGAGAAGGGGTTTGCCTGTCCTTGGCGCGCGGGAGCGGTTCCCGTGCCGCCCTTCTCCGAGTCGGTTCGGAGCCGTCGGCTCGGGGGCCGTCCCCTTTTTCCGGTGGCTCGCCGCCCCCGTTTCTCGGCAGTGTTCGGCCTCTGACGGGTGTCAGAGGTGGACGGCTCCCGGGGTCCTCTCGGGGCTACACCCGTCTGGGAGTCGCTCAACGTTCAATTGCCCGGTTTCCGTTTCTGGCGTTCCCGTCGTCTCGACACCATGCGGCCCTCGACCACCCGGGGTTTGCCGCAGGTGGGCGTCCTTCAGGAGTGTGCCTTTCCCCGAGTCCCCCCCGCGGGTCGTGTGGGGTTTGGGGGGGGGTGGAAGAGAGCCCTCGGCAACGCCTCTCCTCCTCTTTTTCCCTGCCATCCTCAAACCTTAAACCCCCATTGCCACTTGGGTTCGTGCGTCGGCGCGGTGGGTGTTGGGCGGCGAGACGGTCCCGGCGGCCAGGCGCCGGGAGCCGTGTCCATTCGTCGAATCGGGCCAGTGTTGGTTCCCTCCGTCCCTCCTCCGGTGAGCTCTCCTAGCCCGCGTGGGGGTGGGTGGGGCAGGGGGAAGGGGGGAAAAGGAGGAGGCTCCCCTCACCCCCGACCCGTTGCAGGTATCTAGCGCGTTCTGGCGTGGAGGTTTAAAGACCCGGGGGGACTGTCCCGCCCCGGCGGGGTCGGTTCCGCTTTCCGTTCCCCCCTGCAATCCCCCTTCCGACTGTTTCGGCCCCCTCTTGCCGCGAGCCGCAGGAGGCGGGGTCGGTACCCCCGAGGCGGGAAGGGCGGCAGGGGAGGGCGGGCGTCCGCCCCCTGGGGTTGTGTACGGGCCGGGGGGGCGGGGGGGGGAAGAGATGGTACCTGCCTCCACCGCTCCCGGCCTTCCCGGTGCATTTGGCGGGCTCTGGGGTTCCCGACGGGTTTCTGAGGGGGAGGGGCAGTGTTGCCGTCGTCAGGCCGGCTCGATGTCCCTCCCCCTCGCCTCCCCGTCGCCCTCGCCCTGCCGACGTGGCCGGGGGGGCCCCCGGGCGTCTGCGGGGTCCATCCACCCTGCTAGTCGAGGGGTGGTTGGGCTTGGGAGATAGGAGGGGTTTGCCCTGCCGTGGTGAGCGGGAGCGGTTCCCGCTCCGCCCTTCTCCAAGTCGGTTCGGGGACCGGCCTCTTTCTCCCGTGGTTCGTCCCCGTTTTGTCAGCCATGTTCGGACACTACTCGGTCCTCGATCGCCCGGGGTTCGTCGCAGGTGGGCGTCCTCCAGGGGTGTGCCTTTCCCGAGTTCCCCCCGCCGGTCGTGTGGGGTATGGTGGTGGGGGGGAAGAGAGCCCTCGGCAACGCCTCTCCTCCTCTCTTTCCGCGCCATTCTCAAAACTTAAACCCCCATCGCCACTTGGGTTCGTGCGTCGGCGCGGTGGGTGTCGGGCGGCGAGACGGTCTCGGCGGCCAGGCGCCGGGAGCCGTGTTCGTTCGTCGAATCAGGCCGGTGTTGGTTCCCTCCATCCCTCCTCGGGTGAGCGGTCCTAGCCGCGTGGGGGTGGGTGGAGCAAGGAGGAAGGGGGATGCAGGAAGCTTCCCCCCACCCCGACCCGTTGCAGGTATCTAGCGCGTTCCGGCGCGGAGGTTTAAAGACCCGGGGGGACTGTCCCGCCCCGGGGGTCGGTTCCGCTTTCCGTTCCCCCCTGCAATCCCCCTTCCGACTGTTTCGGCTCCCTCCTGCCGCGAGCGGCAGGAGGCGGGGTGGGTACCCCCGAGGCGGGAAGGGCGGCAGGGGAGGGCGGGCGTCCGCCCCCTGGGGTTGTGGACGGGCGGGAGGGAAGAGATGATACCTGCCTCCCCGGTGCGTTTGGCGGGCTCTGGGGTTCCCGACGGGTTTCCGAGGTGGGGGCAGTGTCGCCGTCCTCAGGCCGGACCGATGACCCTCCCCCTCGCCGCCCCGTCGCCCTCCCTCGCCCTGCCATCTTTCCGGGGCCCCCGGGCGCCTGCGGGGTCCATCCACCCCGCTCGGCGCGAGGGGTGGTTGGGTTCGGGAGAGAGGAGGGGTTTGCCCGGCCATGGCGAGCGGAAAGCGGTTTCCGCTGCGCCCTTCTCCGAGTCGGTTCGGCGCCATCGGCTCGGGGACCGGACCGTGCCCTTTTTCCGGTGGCTCGCCGCCCACGTTTCTCGGCCGTGTTCGGCCTCTGACGGGTGTCAGAGGTGGACGGCTCCCGGGGTCTTCTCGGGGCTACACCCGTCTGAGAGTCGTTCAACGTACAATTGCCCGGTTTCCGTTTCTGGCGTTCCCGTCGCCCCGACACTATGCAGTCCGCGACCGCCCGGGGTTCGCCGCAGGTGGGTGTCCTCCAGGAGTCTGCCTTTCCCGAGTCCCCACGGCGGGGTCGTGTGGGGTTTGGGGGGGCGTGGAAGAGAGCCCTCGGCAACGCCTCTCCTCCTCTCTTTCCGCGCATCCTCAAACCTTAAACCCCCATCGCCACTCGGGTTCCTGCGTCGGCGCGGTGGGTGTCGGGCGGCAAGACGGTCCCAGCGGCCAGGCGCCGGGAGTCCTGTTCGTTCGTCGAATCGGGCGGGTGTTGGGTCCCTCCTCCGGTGTATCCCGGTGGGGTTGGTTCCGCGTTCCGTTCCCCCCTGCAATCCCTCTTCCGACTGTTTCGGGCCCTCTCTTGCCGCCAGCGGCAGGAGGCGGGGTGGGTACCCCCGAGGCCGGAAGGGCCGCAGGGGAGGGCGGGCGTCCTTCCCATGTGGACGGCATCTCCTTTCCTCCTCTCCGCATTGCCCTCAAACCTCAACCCACATCACCACTTGGGTTCGTGTGTTGGTTCAGTCTGCGGCGGCTAGACGGTGCCGGCGGCCAGGGGGGAGCCGTGTCCGTTTGCCGAAATCGGCCGGTTTTCGTTGGCTCCATCCGTCCTCCGGTGAGGGGTCCTAGCCCATGGGGCTAGGATTATCAGACCCGGGGATTTGTTTTCCGTCTCCAGCTCGGTCGGTTCAGCTTGCCCTATAACCCTGCAAGCCCCGACTGTCTCGGGCCCCCTCTCTCCCCGAGTGGCAGGAGGCGGGTTGGGTACCCCCGAGGCGGGAAGGGCCGCAGGGGAGGGCGGGCGTTCGGCCCCTGGGGTTGGGGATCCTGTGGAGGGAAGAGGAGATGCCTGGCTCCTACTTCTCTCTGCTTTCCCCGTGTGCCTCTGGAGGTCGGCCGTGGCCGAGTCGGTTCTGTTGCGGGGTTCCTATCTCCTGGACACTACGCGCTCCGCGACCGCCGGGGGTTTGCCGCAGGTGGGCGTCCTCGAGTGGGGAGACGGTCCAGGACGGTCAGGGGCAGGTAGCCCTGTCCGTTTTCTAATCGCGCCATTGTCCAGTCCATCACTACCTAAGGGTTAGGGTTAGGGTTAGGGATCGCATTAGGCATTAGGGTTAGGGTTAGGGTTAGGGTTCGCATTAGGGTTAGGGATCGCATTGGGGTTAGGGTTAGGGTTAGGGTTAGGGTTGGGTTAGGGTTAGGGTTAGGGTTCGCATTAGGGTTAGGGATCGCATTAGGGATCGCATTAGGGTTAGGGATCGCATTAGGGTTAGGGTTCGCATTAGGGTTAGGGTTAGGGTTAGGGTTAGGGTTAGGGTTAGGGTTAGGGTTAGGGATCGCATTAGGGTTAGGGATCGCATTAGGGTTAGGGTTAGGGATCGCATTAGGGTTAGGGTTAGGGTTAGGGTTAGGGTTAGGGTTAGGGTTAGGGTTAGGGTTAGGGTTAGGGATCGCATTAGGGTTAGGGTTAGGGATCGCATTAGGGTTAGGGTTAGGGTTAGGGATCGGCATTAGGGTTAGGGTTAGGGTTAGGGTTAGGGTTAGGGTTAGGGTTAGGGTTAGGGTTAGGGTTAGGGTTAGGGTTAGGGTTAGGGTTAGGGTTAGGGTTAGGGTTAGGGTTAGGGTTAGGGTTAGGGTTAGGGTTAGGGTTAGGGTTAGGGTTAGGGTTAGGGTTAGGGTTAGGGTTAGGGTTAGGGTTAGGGTTAGGGTTAGGGTTAGGGTTAGGGTTAGGGTTAGGGTTAGGGTTAGGGTTAGGGTTAGGGTTAGGGTTAGGGTTAGGGTTAGGGTTAGGGTTAGGGTTAGGGTTAGGGTTAGGGTTAGGGTTAGGGTTAGGGTTAGGGTTAGGGTTAGGGTTAGGGTTAGGGTTAGGGTTAGGGTTAGGGTTAGGGTTAGGGTTAGGGTTAGGGTTAGGGTTAGGGTTAGGGTTAGGGTTAGGGTTAGGGTTAGGGTTAGGGTTAGGGTTAGGGTTAGGGTTAGGGTTAGGGTTAGGGTTAGGGTTAGGGTTAGGGTTAGGGTTAGGGTTAGGGTTAGGGTTAGGGTTAGGGTTAGGGTTAGGGTTAGGGATAGCATTAGGGTTAGGGTTAGGGTTAGGGTTAGGGTTAGGGTTAGGGTTAGGGTTAGGGTTAGGGTTAGGGTTAGGGTTAGGGTTAGGGTTAGGGTTAGGGTTAGGGTTAGGGTTAGGGTTAGGGTTAGGGTTAGGGTTAGGGTTAGGGTTAGGGTTAGGGTTAGGGTTAGGGTTAGGGTTAGGGTTAGGGTTAGGGTTAGGGTTAGGGTTAGGGTTAGGGTTAGGGTTAGGGTTAGGGTTAGGGTTAGGGTTAGGGTTAGGGTTAGGGTTAGGGTTAGGGTTAGGGTTAGGGTTAGGGTTAGGGTTAGGGTTAGGGTTAGGGTTAGGGTTAGGGTTAGGGTTAGGGTTAGGGTTAGGGTTAGGGTTAGGGTTAGGGTTAGGGTTAGGGTTAGGGTTAGGGTTAGGGTTAGGGTTAGGGTTAGGGTTAGGGTTAGGGTTAGGGTTAGGGATCGCATTAGGGTTAGGGTTAGGGTTAGGGATCGCATTAGGGGTTAGGGTTAGGGATCGCATTAGGGTTAGGGTTAGGGTTAGGGTTAGGGTTAGGGTTAGGGTTAGGGTTAGGGTTAGGGTTAGGGTTAGGGATCGCATTAGGGTTAGGGTTAGGGTTAGGGTTAGGGATCGCATTAGGGTTAGGGTTAGGGTTAGGGGATCGCATTAGGGTTAGGGTTAGGGTTAGGGTTAGGGTTAGGGTTAGGGTTAGGGATCGCATTAGGGTTAGGGTTAGGGTTAGGTTAGGGTTCGGGATAGGGTAAGTGTTAGGGATCCGCAATTAGGGAT